>NC_050078.2:43454384-43744384 GCF_009764565.3 Dermochelys coriacea | reverse complement strand
AAATTTCTAAGCTAATAAATATTTACAATGATATATAAACTATATTTAAAGGCAAATATAACAGACTTCAAAATCAGCTTGAATCATCTCTGAATGTTATGTTGGACCTGCTGTTAAGATTTGCAGGCTGTAAACTTCCATTTCTAGTGAGTTAGGGTCAGCTTCTCAAATGGCAGCATCTACATTTAGGGGCAGATTTGCAGGGTGCTGAGCACCCTGCAGCTCCCATTGTGTCCCTCATCTCAGCACCCAGTGTGCTGAGCTCTTCTGAAAATGTGGCCCTAAATGTACACCCGTTGCTTGTAAAGAGATCATTCTTGCTGAAATGTAGCTAAGTGCTGGATTGTGTTTTATAGGAACCATGGTGGTAACTTAGAGGAGGCAATTACACTTGCAAGTATCACAGCATAGGAACAGTTGCTATGTATTCAGTCATACAGCAGCTGCTTGCAGGGGAATAATCTAATCTGGGTTTTATAGAAACTAATCTTTTGAAATGAGTGAAGAATCGCCAAGACTTTGGCGGGGGGTGGGGGGGTGGGGAATGGAACGGAAAGTCTTCTGACCAATACATTCATTCCAAAGCTATGTAAAATCTATGTAAAATTTAATGTATGAGTGTTACCACAGTAAAAAAAAACTGCATTTATTTTACTTCTATGCATCTTCTAACTGAAAACATAACCATCATATCCATAACTCATCTTGTTTTCATTGGGAAAGATGTTGAAAGCCATTATGGAAATTGCCAGCACCACCTATTGGTGAGAATAGGTAACTGCAATTAATTTTGCTAATTTGAATGATGTGAAAGTTGGTATGTAAGAAAAATTAACTAAATTTATACACTCAACTGTTTATATTTGAAACAGTCAATTCTGCAAGTGATCAGCAGAAGCTATTTATATGATAGAGATGGGCTTTAAAATGCAAGCAAAATGTTACTGGAAACTTTGAGGGGTGGGGCATATGCTAATATGATTGCTCAAGAACAGTGTATTGCACATGGTATTAAGAGGAGGTCTTAATATTGTAAAAAGAAAAGGAGTACTTGTGGCACCTTAGAGACTAACAAATTTTTCGTAAAATGCTTTCGAAAAAAATTTTGAAAAAAGCTTTCGTAAAATGCATCCGATGAAGTGAGCTGTAGCTCACGAAAGCTTATGCTCTAATAAATTTGTTAGTCTCTAAGGTGCCACAAGTACTCCTTTTCTTTTTGCGAATACAGACTAACACGGCTGCTACTCTGAAACCTCTTAATATTGTAGGAACAGTAACATCTTTCTGAAAATCTAGGCAGTGTATCCACTGGTTCTGTACTACCACAATGGTTATTTCCTTTGAAAAAAAAAATTCTGACATGATTTCCCTTTCACAAATCCACTCTGAACCTCTCGTACCCGTTGTGGCTTTTTTGATTTTCTCATTAAGCCATCCTAATAATTAAATCTCCCTCTTTTTATAATTCAAGCCCAGACTCTGCAATGTGATTTGTGTAGGCAGACTCTTCTGTACATACTGAATCACTGGGCCTCTGTGCAGGTGCACGGGTCTGTCCAGCCAGATCAGATTGCAGGAATAGGGCACTGGATATCTGATTTATAGGACTATTTCTTTCAACCTCATTTTTGTACCTTTCCTTTATAAAAAGTAGGACTGTTTTCCAACCCCAACTGTTTTCCCCAGTATTTCCACAATATGAAAAGACTCCGTAAAAATAACTTTTAACACTTCAACAATTTTATCCCTAATAGCATACGTTAGGGATTTAACCCATTATGACTTGCTCCTTTTTCTATCCTCTTTCTGGCTAAAAAAGGGGCCCTGCTGTTACACTCCACTCACTCCCCTCAGTTTTTCTGTTCCTTAATAACCACAAACACATCCTCTGTCTCCAGGGATGTTTTAATTGAAAACCTCTTTGTTAAATACCCATGCAACTAAACTAATTATTCCTTCATTTTCTTTTTGATAACCAGAAGTTTATTACTGATCACTAGCCCCACTAGATCTCCCCAATTTTTCTTCACAGTTCTATTATATTTTAATAAACCGTGTGCGAATATCTTGCTTTTATATTGGCCTTTACTAGACCGAGTGCTGCGTAAATGTGTTTAACCATAAAATTATTTACCATAACATGCAAAACATTGGAAAACATGTTTGTAGGTAAGAGAAATGTAATCGATCTTCAATAGATAGTGAATCTGTATGCTGACACTACATGCAAATATGAGAGATTTTGCATCAGTCAGAATTTATTCTTTTTATATATTGTTTATTTTATTTTGGGGAGCACGGGATATTGCACTGTCTAAACACTGAAGAAGGATGACCTCCTGACCTGAGAAGCTCACTATCCAAGGACAGATGTCAGGAGAAGGGGAATAATAGCCAACTTATCTACAATTTACGTACAAACGAGTAAGATTCGCTATATGCAGCTCAGCTGAAGTGGACCTGTAAGAGGGATTTCCATGGAGACAGGATAGGATCATTGTCCATGAGCTCAGGCAGCTCATGTATATCATACCTAGGGGAACTACATGAAAGAAGCAGAGTATTTAACAGACATTGTTGAGAAGAGTTTTATTTTTTAGGTCCGACTAGAGATGACTGAGTTTGGATCCAAGCCCTGGAGCCAAACACTTTGGGGAAGCATGAATCCATCTCCAAAATATTTCTTGGGCCCATGTCTAGGTCTAACATATAGTGGATTCACATTGACACAAGACCTAACACTTTTGTCTGGGGCTGTGGCTCTTGTGGCTCTACAGGTTGGGCATAAAATAAGGTCTTCCCAGGGACAACCAACAATTGGAGAGACATAGATTCATAGATACTAAGGTCAGAAGGGACCATTCTGATCATCTAGTCCGACCTCCTGTACCACGCAGGCCACAGACTGGTGCAGAGACTCTCCAGGATCCAAAGGACACCTTTGTTCCCTCCACCCCATCCCAGCTGGGCCAAGTGCTCTGCTCCTGTAGCTGTGGGTCAAGATCTATTTGACTGCTTTGTATCTTAGGCATGTATCTGCTTTCATACAATTTATTATGATAGTAGCTGCTAGGCTGCTTTTAGCATGTTGCTCATATAACTTGGGTCTGTAGAGCACTGATGTAGATAAATTATCACATTAAGTTCACCCAAAACAACCTTTATATAACTATGGAAAGCAAATAATATATCATAGATAACACCTTAGACTATTGCTGTTTTATTCTTGGCAACCTGTACATATGTAATGATATATCATGCTGTGTGCACCATTTAAACACACAATGTTTACCACTCTATAGTGACTAATCAGTATTGAGTACAGAGTGATATGATGGGGTTACTGTAAGATCTCGGATATTGAATGTTGAGGTTTTTAAAGGATTTTAATGGATTTTCCCTATAGGATAGGCATGTAGAAGTTGATCCTAAATTAGTGCTTTGCTTTAGTGTTCTGATTTAGTTCTGATTTAGATCTGTTTAGTATCATTCCTGGAAACTTTTTTGTATAGTGTGTTATAGGGAGAGTATCAACTTGAAATGTAGTATTTAAAAATAAAAAAGTAGTTTCCAGTGTCAAACCTACCCCTGAACCTTCAAATCAATTTCTTACGTTACAATGATCTATTTTTTTACATGTTTTCCCCCCTCTTTGTTGCTGTGTGAAAGAACCACAAAATCAAGACAGGGAAACTGAGTGACTACAAGGGAATCAGTGGTTTCAGAGTAGCAGCCGTGTTAGTCTGTATTCGCAAAAAGAAAAGGAGTACTTGTGGCACCTTAGAGACTAACAAATTTATTAGAGCATAAGCTTTCGTGAGCTACAGCTCACTTCATCGGATGCATTTGGTGGAAAAAACAGAGGAGAGATTTATATACACACGCACAGAGAACATGAAACAATGGGTTTATCATACACACTGTAAGGAGAGTGATCACTTAAGATAAGCCATCACCAACAGCAGGGGGGGGAAAGGAGGAAAACCTTTCATGGTGACAAGCAGGTAGGCTAATTCCAGCAGTTAACAAGAATATCAGAGGAACAGTGGGGGGTGAGGTGGGAGGGAGAAATACCATGTGGAATTAGTTTTACTTTGTGTAATGACTCATCCATTCCCAGTCTCTATTCAAGCCTAAATTAATTGTATCCAGTTTGCAAATTAATTCCAATTCAGCAGTCTCTCGTTGGAGTCTGTTTTTGAAGCTTTTTTGTTGAAGGATAGCCACTCTTAGGTCTGTGATCGAGTGACCAGAGAGATTGAAGTGTTCTCCAACTGGTTTTTGAATGTTATAATTCTTGACGTCTGATTTGTGTCCATTCATTCTTTTACGTAGAGACTGTCCAGTTTGGCCAATGTACATGGCAGAGGGGCATTGCTGGCACATGATGGCATATATCACATTGGTAGATGCGCAGGTGAACGAGCCTCTGATAGTGTGGCTGATGTGATTAGGCCCTATGATGGTATCCCCTGAATAGATATGTGGACAGAGTTGGCAACGGGCTTTGTTGCAAGGATAGGTTCCTGGGTTAGTGGTTCTGTTGTGTGGTGTGTGGTTGCTGGTGAGTATTTGCTTCAGATTGGGGGGCTGTCTGTAAGCAAGGACTGGTCTGTCTCCCAAGATCTGAGAGAGCGGTGGCTCGTCCTTCAGGATAGGTTGTAGATCCTTGATGATGCGTTGGAGAGGTTTTAGTTGGGGGCTGAAGGTGATGGCTAGTGGCGTTCTGTTGTTTTCTTTGTTGGGCCTGTCCTGTAGTAGGTGACTTCTGGGTACTCTTCTGGCTCTGTCAATCTGTTTCTTCACTTCAGCAGGTGGGTATTGTAGTTGTAGGAATGCATGATAGAGATCTTGTAGCCACTATGGATATAGAAGCCCTCTACACCAACATTCCACACAAAGATGGACTACAAGCCGTCAGGAACAGTATCCCCGATACTGTCACGGCTAACCTGGTGGCTGAACTTTGTGACTTTGTCCTGACCCATAACTATTTCACATTTGGTGACAATGTATACCTTCAAATCAGCGGCACTGCGATGGGTACCCGCATGGCCCCACAGTATGCCAACATTTTTATGGCTGACTTAGAACAACGCTTCCTCAGCTCTCATCCCCTAATGCCCCTACTCTATTTGCGCTACATTGATGACATCTTCATCATCTGGACCCATGGAAAAGAAGCTCTTGAGGAATTCCACCATGATTTCAACAATTTCCATCCCACCATCAACCTCAGCCTGGACCAGTCCACACAAGAGATCCACTTCCTGGACACTACGGTGCTAATAAGCGATGGTCACATAAACACCACCCTATATCGGAAACCTACTGACTGCTATTCCTACCTACATGCCTCTAGCTTTCATCCAGATCATACCACTCGATCCATTGTCTACAGCCAAGCGCTACAATATAACCGCATTTGCTCCAACCCCTCAGACAGAGACAAACACCTACAAGATTTCTATCATGCATTCCTACAACTACAATACCCACCTGCTGGAATTAACCAGTTAACTGCTGGAATTAGCCTACCTTGCTTGTCACCATGAAAGATTTTCCTCCTCCCCCCCCCCCCCCGCTGCTGTTGATGGCTTATCTTAAGTGATCACTCTCCTTACAGTGTGTATGATAAACCCATTGTTTCATGTTCTCTGTGTGTGTGTGTGTGTGTGTGTAAATCTCTCCTCTGCTTTTTCCACCAAATGCATCCGATGAAGTGAGCTGTAGCTCACGAAAGCTTATGCTCTAATAAATGTGTTAGTCTCTAAGGTGCCACAAGTACTCCTTTTCTTTTTAAGGGAATCAGTGAAACAGATTATATATAAAGTGTGACCAGATACAAAGTAAGCAAGCTGAAAAAGTGGAACAATATTTTTCTCTAGTCTATCAATTATAGTAAGCGTAACTGTTGTTTGGAACGATAGTAGATTTTTAAGTTGACGATGTCTCTTTATTCTACAACATGCTTTAGACCACCTGGCTTCGTGTACCAGAAATAATGGCATTATTTCCTGCCATTATTTCAGGAACCATAATGCTGTCTCCTTCCCTTGTGGTTTCATTTGGATATGTGCTTATAACTTTCTGATCCACAGATCCTTGCTAGCTCTGTCTGCCTGACCTCCACCTTCTTCCCCAATCCAAAATCATTCCCAGGATCAATCTCCTTGCCCTGCTAGTCCCTGACTCCACCTCAGATCTCTCTTCTCCCCACCAGTGTCTTCTCCCTGTTTCCCTCTCCAGATCCAGTCTTATTACTCAGATTATCCCAGTCTCCATTCCCCTGCCAGCATCTAGTCCCAGTCTCTGCCCTCAGGCTCTTTGTCCCAATCTACTCCCCCAGCACTCCCCCACAACACACTAGATCTGTCTCTTGTCTCTGTATTTGAATTAAATGGCTTCCTCCTGCATGCTGCCTGAGTGAGAGTAGGAGTAGTTAAAAGCAAAGGAGAGAGACAGCCTTCTTGCTCTCAGTTCCAGTGTCCAGCCACACCCTGGCCAGGAGCAGCTGGGATCAGAAATTGCAGGGAAAGTCTGTAGTCCTGGCTTGAATGGTGCACACTTGATCACTCTGTGGGGATGGCATTTTCACGGTCCTGTCACATGTAGGAGCTGTGAGGTCATGGAATGTGCTCAGTTGGGATGGTGCATGCACAATCTGGCCAGCATGAGAGCTGTGAGAGGATGGAAAATGCTTAGCAAGGATAGTCTTTGGAGATTTTAGCTATTAACTCTCACAAGTGTCTATTCAGTGTATATGAACTGTGATTTTTTTTTTTTCTCAAGGGCTTATAACTTTGCCAACTTTGTGCAGATTTACAGAGAGACAGCAAAAGACACATCGCTGACACATAGGCCACCCCACTGCAAAATTTCAAGCCCCTGCTGTAAAGCATGGGGGAGTGCTACAGCTTCCCAAAGAAAAGGTCACCAGAATTTTTTTTAACATTGAAAACCAACATATTTTTGCCTAGCTTTGTTGTAAGGAATGGCTGAAGGTTTCCAAAAGAACTCAGTTTGAGCCAGACATCTTACATAGGAAATTTTAGCCCAAATGGTTAAAGTTTGGCAAAGTTTTAGAAGCAACTGAAAACAGGGTCTTATAATGAGAAGTGTCAGCCAACCTTAATAGGTGGTGCTACTAGCCGCCTATAATGCACATGTATGCATTGACTCTCTCTGTCTACATCAGGGATTGGCAACCTTTGGCACGCAGCCCGCCAGGGAAAGCCCCTGGCAGGCTGGGCCAGTTTGTTTACCTGCAGCATCTGCAGGTTTGGCCAATCGCAGCTCTCACTGGCCGTGGTTCACTGTCCCAGGCCAATGGGAGCAGTGGGAAGCGGCACCGGCCAAGGGATGTGCTGGCCGCCCTTTCTGCAGCCCCCATTGGCCTGGGACAGTGAACCACGCCCAGTGGGAGTTGCAATCGGCTGAACCTGCGGATGTGGCAGGTAAACAAACTGGCCTGGCCTGCCAGGGGCTTTCCCTGGTGGGCTGCGTGCCAAAGGTTGCTGATCCCTGATCTATATAATGTACCTACAGTAACATGGTATGTAGGTTTGTGCATGTAGATAGTGTATTTCTCTAGTATTGTTTGTGCTTATATCCATGCAAACACCTTTGGTTTCAGGCCTTACTCAAAGCGTGGGTACTTTTGTACCACATTCTTGCTTCTACATCTTCTACTTGATGTTTGCCACTATGTAAACTGCAGTTCACACCTGCTTAGACAATTTGCATTAACATGAAGTTTAGGCTGGGTCTATAGGTGGGATATATGAAGAGGGACCCATTCAGATTTTTTCTCTTTTAGTAGGTTGCCTCTCAGTTAAATTCTGCCATCTGGCACTCCGGTGGACAGAACTTTGGCATCATACCATGTGCATGAATTGTTTTAAGCTGCAAAATTTGTCCTCTAGCTTCTTTTTAATTTAATTATACAAATACCTAACACCCAGGAGACACTGTGTCTACTACTTATCTAGTAAACAATTGTTTTTCCCAACCTGTATTTGGGGTGGAGAGAGAGAGATTCCAGTCTGCTCAGGCTGCATCTCTGTGGCAAAGAAGTTCAGTTACATAAAGGAAATATTTTAGTAGCTCACAGAAAAATGTCATGCCTTCCTGTGTTCCCATCGCACCAAAAGGGTAATTCTGTGAAAGATAGTGCTATGTGAATAGCTTTATTTATTTTGCCTTTGCTATGCATGAGCACAATAGAATCTGCTGGTAATTGCCCATACATATAGTTATGGTGGGAACCAACTGCAGCATGGCAGAGAGCTGTGGGGGCGGAGAGGTGCAAATATTTCTTGATTCAAAGGGTTTGGCTCAGAGTTCCCAAAGGGTCATCAATCTCTGCATGGTCAACAAGTAACATCCTTGCCCTTTACAAATTGCTACTAGCCCCAGCTTCCAAATGGAAAACAAGGCACACCACTTGCTACCTAAAAAGCAGAATGCTCTTCAAACAGTGCTTCTCTTACACTAATGTTCCTACCAACTGAGCTGATGTATAACTTGTATCGCTATTTATATCACCACTGAACTGGGTCCACAGGGATGCCCCCACTTACTCAAGGCTGCATTTGGCCCAGAGATGTGCCTTAATCACTATGGGCCAGATTCTCAAAAGAGCACAGGACCAGGTTTTCAAGCATTCGGTGTCTACAGTTGGGACCATGTCTTCATTAGGCACCTAAATAAGGGTGAGATTTTAAAAAAAGCTCAGTTCCCAACAGGCGGAGTTCTTCTGCAAAACTGGCTGCCCTTTTTGGTGTCTAAATGGGAGCAGAACTCTTGTGAAAATCTGACCCCATGATGCACATAGTTCATCACCAATGCTTCGTGCCTCTAATAAGTCTGACAAGCCAAGAAGGCATTAGAAGTAGTTAATGGAATTTTGGTTTGTATATCTAGAGATGTTGGACCATGCATAGTTCCTCTCTATGCAATTCTGGTAAAGCCACACCTACAATTTGGATTAAATTCTCGGGATAACATGACCATAAAAGTACTGACAAATTGTAGGGAGCTCAGACAGGAGCAACAAAAGCAATCGGGGGGAGGGAGTGGTCAAAGGGATTGAATCATATGGCAAGATTAACATAGCTTTTTCCTACTTCTGGCTTTCCTAATAGATGATTGATGGGGTGTTTGAAATATTTGAAGGCTATAAACACCAAAGAGAGAGAGAGAGAGAGAGAAATTAAGATTGTGCAAGAGGGAATAACAAGAGTAACAGCGTGAAATTAAGAATGGAAAATTTAAGATGTTAGGAAAAAGTCATTAATGAAATATAATAGGCTGTTGAATGAACTTCCATGGAAAGTGGAGGAAGCCCTCTTCTATAAATCATTTAGATTGGACAAAATGCTAGAAGGTGTATGGTAGGAAATTCCTGTATTAGCAAGGGGGTAGACTGGATATCCTAATAGCTCTATTCAATGTCTATGATTATGCAGGCAAAAATGCCTAAGTGACTTAAGCTCAAGTCCCGCTGAAAGTCAATGAGACTCATGCTCCTGCATTAAAAGGAACAAAACCAGAAATTGATAAGACTGGAAAAGAAAGGTGACCCATTTAAGTCTCTTTCTGTGGAGTTAGCAATCATATTTCACAATGCTTTTTTGTGTTTTGTACTTGTCCAACTCCTTTTTATAACTATTTACGATAACTTTTCCTATTGCCACCCTTTGTCTTTAATTCTATATACTCAGTACTCCCTGTCTGAAGAAATTCTGCCTAAATTCCTTCAGGGTCTGACCCTTCCTTAACTTTAGTTTATGCTCCTTTGTTCTTGTATTTGACATTATCTCAAATAGTCTTGTAAAAATCTCACTTCTATTCCCTTCAGAATTTTGTATTTCTCAATGAGATTTCCTCCCTTAAAAAGTATTTCAATTTTGGCAACTGCTTTTGTGGAGTTAAGTTTTCTAAGTCCCTAAATCATTCTGCATGTTTTCTCCTATATTCCTTCTAGGAAAAGGATATTCGTTTACAATAAAGTAATTATAATTAAGCACAGCAATCCATTTTGCCTTCCTTATATCCTACTAATTTCTCTCCATTTGTTTACTACCACTATTCAACAAAGGGTTTTCACTATCTGCAAATGGTTTTTAAAGATCTATTCACACCCTAATTCCCTCTCAGAAACTTATACCTTGAATCATATTTTGCAGTATCTCACATTTGAAGATGTACTCCCTTTTTCCATCTCATGTCCCTGAAGTAAAGCATGTTGTTTTAAGCGTTAGCTTTAATTAAATCAAAATGATCTTACACAAAAAATCTGAATCACCTTGCAAGTGAAACTGTGAAATCGTCTTTTGTAAATATATTTTACCATATGTTCCTTTTTTGGCAAGAATTATTTTTGAGACTCTATATTAGATTAGTGTTCCAAAATTATCTGGCTATATATAATATATTACAAATTATGTCAAATTCAGACTTTTATCATAAACAGTGCTAAGTAGATATATTGTGGAATTCAAACAATTGTATTGCTCTAGATAGTTTAAAATGAAGAGAGATTTGTCAAGAAAAGAGTTGATTTAAGAAGGGAATGAAAATTCACTGTGAAATATATATGCTAGTCATACAGGGAAGGTGAGGATTGCTTGCATTGTATGTATCAAATAGCTGCTGCTGCTGCTGCTACCTTATAGAAAACAATTTTCCACTTTCTTTTCCCTTGTGAGGGTCCCATTAATTTCACTGGAAACTTCTTAAAAGAATTCTCAGGAGATCATCACATCTCTGAAGACCAAATATCAGGCTGATGGAACTGAACATCTGTGTGATTTAACAGGTAGGCAGTTTAGCTGTTCATGCCTTTTTATGTTGATTTCTAAGTAGGGAGGGGTAAATCCACTCTTTACTATTTGATCAAATAGATACTAGTCTGTGAATGCTTGATTAGATCACATACCATACCACCCAAGAGTGACAAAGAAGCAAAATCTAGATTTCAGCTGCTTTAAAATTTGCAGTAGGTACCATAATTTCATGAAAAATACCTTGTTTTGCAATTCCGTATGCAGATTGTCTGGGGTTTGGCTTTATTCACAAAAGTTAATGAAAATTTAAATTAAAAATCCCACACCCTAGGTCCTCTCTCCTTTCTTTCCAGGTAGGGTAACAAGCAACCTGCAATGACAAGTCAGGACAGACACACTTAACCTTTTCCAGCAGGATCATCACTTACTATCAGATAGGGCTTTCAGGCAAACAGTGTTAGCCTCTTACAGAAATTTAAAATCTTTACCAACCAGGGAAATCCTTTGTCCTCCAAATGGAACATAACTGCCATCATCTCAGCCAGAGTTTTGTAGTTCCTCAGTGACTCTGGAGGGTTCCAGTTTCCTGTACTCTTCTTGGCAGCACACACAGTCATAATTTGCTGAAAGGATGACGATGCTTTAGATTGATTTAGCACCTAAAAATTAGTCTCTGAGTTAACTTTTAGTTTGTATGTCTTAGTGCACCTCAGGGTGCTTTCCTTGCATGTGTTCTATCATAGAGAGTATACTCTGCCAGAATCAGTGCTATCATGGTTTATCATCAGTGTTTTGCAAGTTTCACACTCATCTTTACAAGGATTTATCTCAAAAGAACAAAATAACTCTCAGGTGTGGCTTCTCTTTCACTTGTGTTCATTTTACCACACACACACACACACACACACACACACACACACAGACAAGATGGAGTCTCCCAGCCAGACCTTTCTAGACTGATATTGAACAGCTGACTGTCCAGTATTTGTTCTTAGCATATTTTTTTTAATAGAATAGAATAGAACCATAGACTTTAAGGTGAGAAGGGACCTTATTGTCTAGTCTGACCTCCAGCACAATGCAGGCCACAGAATCTCACCCACCCACTCCTGAAACAAACCCCTAACTTATGTCTGAGCTATTGAAGTCCTCAAATCGTGGTTTAAAGACTTCAAGGTGCAGAGAATCCTTCAGCAAGTGACCCTGCCCCATGCTAAAGAGGAAGGTGAAAACCCCCCAGAGCCTCTGCCAATCTGTCCTAGGGGAAAATTCCTTCCCAACCCCGAGTATGCGATCAGCTAAACCCTGAGCATGTGGGCAAGACTCACCAGCCAGACACCCAGGAAAGAATTCTCTGTAGTAACTCAGTTCCCACCCGACCTAACATGCCCAATGGCCTCTGATGGGATATCTACTGCTAATAGTTGAAAATCAATTAATTGCCAAAATTAGGCTATCCCATCATATCATCTCCTCCATAAACTTATTGACCTTAGTTTAGTCAGATATGTCCTTTGCCCCCACTGCTTCCCTTGGAAGGCTGTTCCAGAACTTCACTCCTTTGATGGTTAGAAACCTTCGTCTAATTTCAAATCTAAACTTCCTGATGGTCAGTTTATACCCATTTGTTCTTGTGTCCACATTGGTACTGAGCTTAAATAATTCTTTTCCCTCCGTGGTATTTATCCCTCTGATATATTTATAGATAGCAATCATATCTCCTCTCAGCCTTCTTTTGGTTAGGCTAAACAAGCCAAGCTCTTTGAGTCTCCTTTTATAAGACAGGTTTTCCATTCATTGGATGATCCTAATAGCCCTTCTCTGTACCTGTGCCAGTTTGAATTCATCCTTCTTAAACATGAGAGACCATAACTGCACACACTATTCCAGATGAGGTCTCACCAGTGCCATGTATAATGGTACTAACACCTCCTTATCTCTACTGGAAATACCTCACCTGATGCATCCCAAGACCGCATTCGATTTTTTTAATGGCCATATCACATTGGCGGCTCATAGTCATCCTGTGATCAACCAATACGCCGAGGTCCTTCTCCTCTGTTACTTCCAAGTGATGTGTCCCCAGTTTATAAAAGAAATTCTTGTTATTAATCCCTAAATGCATGACCTTGCACTTTTCACTATTAAATTTCATTCTATTAGTATTACTTCAGTTTACAAGGTCATCCAGATCTTCCTGTATGATATCCTGGTCCTTCTCTGTATTGGCAATACCTCCCAGCTTTGTGTCATCCGCAAACTTTATTAGCACATTTCCGCTTTTTGTGCCAAAGTCAGTAATAAAAAGATTTAAATAGGATTGGTCCCCAAACTGATTCCTGAGGAACTCCACTGGTAACCTCCCTCCAGCCTGACAGTTCACCTTTCAGTATGACTCGCTGTAGTCTCCCCTTTAACCACTTCCTTATCCACCTTTCAATTTTCATATCGATGCACATCTTTTCCAATTTAGCTAATAATTCTCCATGTAGAACCATATCAAATGCCTTACTGAAATCGAGGTAAATTAGATCCACTGCGTTCCCTTTGTCTAAAAAATCTGTTGCCTTCTCAAAGAAGGAGATCAGGTTGGTTTGACATGATCTACCTTTTGTAAAGCCATGTTGTATTTTGTCCCAGTTACCATTGACCTCAATGTCCTTAACTACTTTCCCCTTCAAAATTTTTTCCAAGATCTTGCATACTACAGATATCAAACTAACAGGCCTGTAGTTACCCGGATCGCTTTTTTTTGCCTTTCTTAAAAATAGGAACTATGTTAGCAATGCTCCAGTCATATGGTATAACCCCATAGTTTACAGATTAATTAAAAAGAAAAAAACAAAGCCACGACATGCCACAAAATGTCAAATTTATAGCTATTTTACTTCAGAAGAAACTGGGGGGAAGGGGGGTGTCAAAATCTGTCTGTTTTGGGGGGTGTCAAAATCTGTGTCTGTTTTTGGAGTTGGCTTTGAGGCCTTTGAGTAACTTAGCAGCAGAATAAAAGGAAGAAACTCAAGAGTGAATTCAACATGAGCAAAAATGGATCAAAGCTGAGTTGGTAGGACTAATCGAACAATTGCCAAAGAGGCATTTATAGATATTTTGTAAAAGAGGTAGCCTGTTAAAATCAAAAATAAATTGTTAGAGCCCAAGAGATTTTCCCAAGATTACAGCCCAAGAGTGCTATTTTCCACAATATTTCTTAAAGGCAAAGTCCTTACAATCTCTAGGAAAATCATTTTGTCATTTTCTAGTAACATTGATTATAGCTTATTTAACTCCATAGTATATCTGTCTTGTACACAGACAAGATCCAATGTGGAAATCAGTAGAGCTGTTGTATTTTAAAAAAAACAAATCTTTCTGGTCTCCAGATAAGAGTTTATATAACCAGAAACCACCCACGGAAGACAATTCTTCCCAAGTGAGAGTCTCTTTGTGGAGATCGGTGTCATCACTGCACGACTGTGCAGCAAATAAATACATTTTCTACTTTTCTCATCTCACATCAGAAATTCAGCACCTAAACCTAAGTGCATATAAAGCTTCCAGTAACAATAGGGAATTATGATAGATATGAGAGACAGCCCTTTTGTTTTGCTATTTAAAAACCATCCAATATATTTATATTGTCTACGGAACTGATCACTTTTAATCATTGTGAACACACATTACCAGCTTTAAGATTGTAGTTAACTTTCCCTTTTACGTGGGGGCAAGAAAGGATATCTGTTTGCTCAAATACTACTTGAACTATTATTATATGAACACCAAACTGATAGGGCCAAATTCAGCCCTGGTGTAAGAAGCTGCAATTATACTAGGCTGAAATGGCCTACAAAGTAAGCCTTTTTAGGAAGGCATTAGTTACCAAAGTGCCACAACTCCTCCCCACCCCCTTTGTTTGCCTAGCTTTTTTTTAAAAAAAATACTTTTAGTGAAACTCAAATGCAAATAATATTGTTGTTACAAGGCTCCACCTAAGTGTCATCTCTGCTCAGAGCAGGGGTGCAACAATTAATTCAAAAGTGCTCATCAGAGCAGGGAATCGGGTTTTCATACATGTCTATACACCTCCTGGCATAATGGGGCCCTCATCTTGATTTGAATCTCTGGGTGTTACCATCATAGAAATAGTCAATAATGACAAAGACCATTTTTAAGTTCTAGCCACTCTTTTTGGCTTGTGCCTTTGGAAGAGTTTTCCTGGCCTACAGGCTCCATGGCAGGAGTTGACTTTTTGTTTTAGTCTTTCAGTTTCTCTGGTATTTTTTTTTACAGCTCCATAGATGCGGTTGGCACTTTACAGACAAATGAAAAAAACAGTCACTGCCCAGAGGAGTTTATAATCAAAATTAGACATAACACAGCAAGAGATGACAGTAAACAAAGGCTACAGGGAGGGAAGGGCTGAGGGTAAATTATGATCCTGTAGGGACAATTTAGTATCATCACGAGTTACTGAAAGACTTGGACCTGGGCTTACTGTGAACTGTATTCTCCTTCTCTCACCTAAAGCTCACATTCACAGTTTTGAAAAATAATGCTCACGTTAACCACTCTGAAAACATCTATCAGTTAGCAGTTGTTAGAGGTCTAAAGTTGCATGTCAGTCCACTAATCACAGCATACTGCATCAGCCAAGCAGCCATGGGATACTAAACACAAGGCAGCAGTGTTACATCAAACATACTGTTACCACATTGCTTCCATGTATAGTTTCAGCAGGAACACTCATTTTAGGACACAATGCCAAATCTTCCAGTTGACATGCTGTACATAATATTTGCCTCCTTGTCACTCTAGATTAAAAACCAAAACTGAACAAAACAAGAACAGAGCAGTATGGTAAGAATGTGTTACTGTTTATTCTGCACAGAAACTACATTACTTTCTAAAAGCCATACAGATTAATTTTTTCTTCTCTCTTGTAACCTCTGTATACTAATTGTTGTGAAAATGCACCCAGTAGTCCTTCATGGGCAGAATCCCAATTGCCAACCATAATTAATAGTGTTACAGTCTTCAAGGCCATAATGCTCATCAGTTATTAATTAGCAATTCATTTTGCTGAATAAATAATACTTATGATTGATGATGGAACTTGTAATTGGGCACTAGTAGTGTTCCTCAAGGGAATGGCTTTTCTGCAAATATTAACTATGACATAGTAACAGTTAAGAAACCCAAGATCATTTAAGAAAAAATCTATTTTAAACAAGTGTGACACACGGCCAAGGTATTTCCATTCAGTATGGGACAAGTAGAGCTTAAACATCAGAGACTTGCCTATGGCAACCAAATGCTAATTGTTCTTGGCTATTCTGCTTATATTTTGCTTTGCCTTTTAAGCGCTGACTCGATTTTATAGAGAAATGTCCTATACAATTATACCTTCAGACATTGCATTGTTCTTATGAGCTTTCATATGCATTCTTCACAGATTCCACAGATACAAATAATAGAGAAATATTCTCTGAGACTCGATAACTAATTTAAAAGAAATTACTCAGATTAAAACTATTTCAGATTAGTAGATTATGACAAATTGATCTCTCTTTCTCCATATTTACCATTAGTATTACATTCTGGCATAGACAAAATTGAGTTTATCTGAACTATGGAAAGAGAGAAGCTGGTAAATAAAGCAAATAAACTGCTAGTTTTAACTGAGCAGTCAACAAAGAAGACAAGTATGGTCAGCTGCTGACCAGATGCTGCCTTCAATTAATATTCCAACCCTAAAAGACATTTATCGCTCACTTTAGAAGGCAGAGCAGCTGAGTCATAAAAGTGACTCACAAAAGATTTTTTAAAAGCAATTATAGTGGCTAAATTGGTTGAAATAAATTAGCCCTGAAAATAAACATAGTTTGTACAGCCTATGTAAAACAAATTTCTGTTCGCCATAAATTGCACCGACTATATGGGAGCTTGTGTTTGACAAGAGTTTGCAATATGCTTCATTACATTCTTCCTTTGAAAAGGGTTAATAAACTATAAGATATCATTGCCAGATAAATAGGTCCTGCACCTTTTTAAGGAAGTAAGAAGCTGCAAAAGAGCAAGTTTAAAAGAAAACAAGAGGCTGTGTTGTAATGCTAACAGGCAATTAACAAACTCATGGGTGTTAATTATCTTCATACTGTATCATGTTCAATTAGCTCAGTCTCTACAACAAAGGCAACCATGAACAATTGCTTTGATAGGCATACAGTACTTCATTTGTAGTTAATCGGTTTAAGCCTTGCAGTTGCTAGGCTACCAGTCTCCAGAGGTAAAAAGCTGCACAGATGCGCTATGTTTAAATGACTACAGAGAACTGTTTAAACTCAAACCATGTAAAACTCTTTATTGATTTTTCACAGAAGATCTCAGCTCTGATGATAAGGTTTTGATATATTTTCCTGCTATAGCCAGTTCCTTGGAGTATTGCAGGAAAAAAAATCTGTCAATATGTTTCTATTATGATCTCTTGATCTGTGGCAATAAAAACCTTTAGCTGCAGCCCTTATTATAAAATAATGGAAGAAGCAATATTTGATTTTTCCCCCCCACTCTGTAATACGTGAAGATTTTTTTCCCATTGCCGCTGGAACCAAATTACAGAGTGTTCCTTCTGTATTTCTGCTTTAAAATAATACAGAAGAATTTCCAGTGCTAATTAATTTGATTGACTCTCAGCAGGAAGGGATCAGCTGTAGCATCATGAACTTTAACAATAACTACCAACTGATGGGCAATTCACATCAATACGGCCATCACTAGCCTCTCTCACCTGTCACCAGGCGGGGAGTGAGCAATACCCACCCCCTGCAGATGCACTGCTTAGCACTTTCTGCCCGATTAGCAATTTATAATGGTGATCAAGAAACAGTCAGTGGCAAATCAAGACAACTGTCTGACTGCCTGTTTAATTGGCCTTGTTTGCTTTTTGATAAATGGCTCATGACTGCTATAGGCCCCCGTATTTTGACTTAATAGGCCACTGTGATTAGACTACCAACAGATACCAGGTCAAAACTGAGGGAAGGTGCAAAAAATGTTAATTAATATCAATAATGGGCAATTATTAGTTAGACAGACGGACCTACTAGCTACTAGCTGCGTGCTTTAATGACTCAGAGCTAGCTTGAAGAGAAACGTTGCCAAATTAGCATAACTGTGTATGCAGACAGCATGGCAGATCCTAGCAAACATCTGTTATGTTAGTAATTCAAATAGAATTCCTGGTTTTCGAGGGATATTTGTAAAATCAGCAATTCATCTTGGTCATTTAAAGGCACTTACAATACCCCAGTGCCTGGTGCCCTTGAAATTGGGCTTCATACCAATTCAAGAGTTAAACTGCAGGTTTTAATATGGGCACTGCAGGTGAGGTGTTTAATAACTTGTGTAACTTTCACATTAGAAGAAATCACATTAGTAGGAGCTTTGAAAGAAAGTCATAATGAAATTGTTGTACTTAGGGTGGTAATACATGGATCAAACATATTATCCTAGAGATAAACTGTTCTTTTTTGTTCTTCGAACCAAGAGGACATTGATGTACTCACACATATATTACTGCAACCGTATTGTAGGTTGCCAGGTGCCAGAATGTGTGCGTTTGCCTGTTTGTATGTAGGAGGAAGACAAAGAAGGAGTTTCCTTAGTCCACTGATGTGTATGATTTGTTTTCTGGATGTTTAGAATGTTTTCTTTATTTGAAAATATACAAGAAAGTGAAACCATCCTGGAAAAGATCTGTGAAAACAGAACACAAGACAAAATAGATGCAGCATGTGTATGTACATTTGTTTTCATGCTTTTTACATAAAGCTTTAAGTTGCATTGTTTTTCCACATTAAAAAGTTCTGACAAGTCGAATCCCTTGGTAGAGATAAGATCAGGATGGTTACAGTGGACTGTGTTGTAAATAGTTTTTACCACGTCGGCAGTATAAATCATGACCCTGTCCTTCAGCTAAAATGTTTTGAATTTTCTTTTTAAAACTAAGTCCTGTTAGTGTCATGTGGGGTATATCATTGTCACACGTTATATCACGAGAAAAACGTGATACATTTTTTCTGCACAACATATAAAATGATTTGATCATCTTTTTTTTTGGTAATTAGATGTAGGGTTAGTAAGAGCCAAATTCTGACTTTGAATTGCTCCTTTATTGTAGGTATTTCTAAGGCAACTATCAGAGCACTCATGCAGTACCCATGAATATCAATGTGACATGAATGGGAACTTTACCATGACTGAGGGTACATCAGCTTATGCAGACAGATGTAGAGCTTTATTGTGAACCCCAAAGTCACTTTGGTGAGTCTGCTGGCCATGGAAGTACTGCAGGTCTCTCAGACTATGTGTATTGTGACAAAGTTCTTGCTCTACCTTGGTGGGTCTTGCGCTTTTTGGCGGATTTGCTCGCCTTGGAGCTTCACGGCAGCTCTCAGCTTGGCCGTTTTTCTGAATTCACAGTCCAAGTCGACCCTTCCTGTGTCTGACCAGGAGTTGGGAGGTTTGGGGGGAACCCAGGCCTGCCCTCTACTCTGGGTTCCAGCCAAGGGCCCTGTAGAATGCAGCTGTTTAGAGTGCCTCCTGGAACAGCTGTGCTACAGCTACAACTTCCTGGGCTACTTCCCCATGGCCTCCTCTCAACACCTTCATCCTCATCATAGGACCTTCTTCCTGGTGTCGGATGATGCTTGTACACCTCAGTCCTCCAACAGTCCACGTTCTGACTCTCAGCTCCTAATGCCTCTTGCTCGTAGCTCCTCACACGCACACCACAAACTGAAGAGAGCTCCTTTTTAAAACCCAGGTGCCCTGATTAGCCTGCCTTAATTGATTCTAGCAGCTTCTTGATTGGCTGCAGGTGTTCTAATCAGCCTGTCTTAATTGTCTCCAGAAAGTTCCTGATTGTTCTGGAACCTTCCCTGTTACCTTACCCAGGGAAAAGGGACCTACTTAGCCTGAGGCTTATATATCGGCCTTCTATTACTCTCCTATAGCCATCTGGCCCGACCCTGTCACAGTATGTAGAAGCTGCTCCTGATTCAGATGGGGAAGATGTCCGTTATTAAAGGCCACATAATGATATGTTATATCTGTGACCTCTTATCCTTTCCCAGGTGTAGAGTCATTGGGCATGACCCATCCCAGTTTTACACGGTGTAATGCAATCAAATTCACTGAAGTTACTCTTCATTTACACCAATATAAGCAAGGTCACAACCAGGCCTCTGTAGCTTGATCAAGCAGCTTGGGCTCCTGGAATCTATATGCCACTGCATATTCTGTCTGATATAGTCTAATGTATATTGAAACTGCTTGGGACAGGGACTATGCCTTTAATGTCGGTGCATTGCTTACTTTTGGCATTCCACAACTAGTTGTTATATTTGACTGACAGGGATGTATTTGAAAGGTATGGGCCAAGCAGTCTCTCACGATCTAGCAGCATCCTTCTGAATATGAGATAAATGATTACGTGGCCTGAAGAATATCATCTCACACTTTTGCCTACTGGGAAAGAAAATATGTTCCTGGCAGGAGTCCAGACTTGCAGGGATCAGGCTTCCCATGACTGAAGACTGACAGTAGGGATAGATTTCAGAGTAGCAGCCGTGTTAGTCTGTATTCGCAAAAAGAAAAGGAGTACTTGTGGTACCTTCTCTAAGGTGCCACAAGTACTCCTTTTCTTAGTGGGGATAGAGTCTCTTTTCACCCAAATCATTGATGGGGGAGGAAAACAAGGTTCTGCCCAACCCAGGTATGTTTTACTATCAGAGTAGTTTTTACTAGAAACTGCTTCTCACCATCTGGGAGAGCGAATGAGGGAAAGAGAGAGTGTTTGAGGGGTTGGGAAGGGTTAAACCAGCCCTAGGTCTGTAGTAACTCCTATGAGCTGTGTGTCCCCAGTGTAGGCTGTAGGGACAGATAAAACATAAGAAGCAGTAGAATATGTGTGGCCAGAATATTTACATGATTTATCCTTTCATCCATCCCCATTGTTCTATAGCTCCACTCACAGGTTGCCCTGGAATCTGTGACCTTTCAGAGTTTCCGCAGTTCAAAAGGCCATCAATGCATTGTACTATGCTCCTAATTTCTAACATTTAGCAAACACTGTTTCATGGGCACTTTCCCCATGCCAAAAACTGTTGAATAACAGACATTACAAAATGTACTTAACATGACTAGTGTAGTATAATAGTAGCAGCAAAGGAGAGAGAAAACTGTCCAATACCTCTATTAGTTATGACTAGTTCTTTAATAATCCACTATTTATTATTATTTTATTTATTTGAATTATAGTAGTACATAAAGGCCCCAATGGAGATCAGAGTCTCATTGTACAGATACAGGGATAATCCTTGTCTTGAAGAATTTACTATCTAAGCAGACAAGACAGACAAAGGAGTTATTGTTTTGTTACACAAATGGGACACTGAGGAAGAGCTAGATTAGGTCACACGGGAAGTCTTTGGCAGAGCAGGGTACTAAACCCAGATCTTCTAGAGTCTGAATCCAGTGCCTTAACCACACCACTTTCCTCTCTTAAAAATAACTGATTTTCTACAGAATAAAATTTTGAAGTCATATTTCAGTGACAAATAAGCTAATGTAAATATATTTAGTGGATACTTATACTCTTATTTTATGGATAGACTCTTCTCCCAGTACTGTTGTAATACAGTTATTTCCCTTTAAGTCAGAACTTCCATCTTTCATTTATATTTCCATTTAATGAAAACAAGAATGGCTGAAACTGTGGTAGATCTTCAGATTCAGACTGATAAACATAAACAATGTAAATTATAGGAAAATTGTTGAATATTCCAGGCTGTAGTATCTATAGATTATACCTTAAGAAAAACTAAGCAAGATGTTTTACTCGTAGAACTGTTGATCTATTCCTATTGAGCCCAAAGGGGAGTGGAGTACTTTCAGCTTCCATAACCAGCATGAAAAAACTCGTACATCTCTCAGGAGGTGCTTCTCGTTTTAAAGCATCATGGCCAGGATTAGCTAAAATTTGATGATCCAAAATTTTAAACACAGTGGTGATACCTGAAACAAAATCTCTCATTTTGGGGCTTTACTGATGATGGAGCTAAGAGAGCCTCCCAAGCCGAGGTCTTTCTGTTGAGCTCGATAAATATTGAGTAAAGAGTCAAAGATGCAGGGCCTACTTTACAGCACTTACATTCATCACGTTTACACATTTGTGTTTCCTTTCAGCTGTGACTGTCAGTTAGATGAATTATGACAAGTGTTGCCATTTAAATGTAAACTTTGCTGAATTTATTCAAGTTTGGCTGTTTGGTGCAATGCTCAGAGCAAAGGAGGAACTATTCTGTGGGATAAATGTTTTTCATTGCACTTGCGTTATGACGTTTGCTTCAGTGAAATTCCTTTCTTTTTTAAAACAAAGAAGTAGAAGATTGTCTACTTAAATTCAAGCTATAAACCTACTTTCTTCTTTAGATAAAGTCAGTAAATGCCTATCTGCTGAGAGGAGGAAAAATACTTTTTCTAGTCTTACAGTTTTAAAAGTTCTATTTATTTAAGCAAGACTTGTCTGACAAATTCATGTATTTTACACAAGGTATTTTGTAAGTCTATAAGAGCTTCTATTTCCAGCTCAGTTGTTGTTAGTTATTGGATGTTGTGGGAACTTTCTAAGCATTCTTGATATCTAGAGATTTAAACATGACCTGGAGGGGAAAAAACAACGAACACACACAAAAAAAAAAGCCTCTTAGAGCTTAGATGCCCTGACTGACCTTTCCAATTTCTCATTTATTTTGCATACATTATTTCACTCACCCCATCAGAGAAGTTACCGGTAGAAGTCTAAAATCTACTCAGGACAGAAGGCATTTGTTCTGGAAAACAAACCATGACGTTGTATGTACCACCATAGAATGATCACATTCTAACAGGTTTCAGAGTAGCAGCTGTGTTAGTCTGTATTCGCAAAAAAGAAAAGGAGTACTTGTGGCACCTTAGAGACTAACAAATTTATTTGAGCATAAGCTTTCGTGAGCTACAGCTCATGCTTATGCTCAAATACATTTGTTAGTCTCTAAGGTGCCACAAGTACTCCCTTTCTTTTTCACATTCTAGCAGAGACACTCCAGATTTATGTCAGAGTAACTGTGGGCAGAATTTGACCTAGTGTCCTATTCAAATTCCCTTGAAAGTCTCAAAATATTCATTTAACTCCTGTTCCTTACCATAGTAGAACTGTATTTGTGCCAAGTCACCTTCATCATTCTAGAGTCAGTTACCTAGCTAAAGTGTTCAGATCTCTGTTCCAAGGCTGCTTTATTTTTCTTCCAGATCAACTCTGGGAAAATGCCTTGGATATACATCCTTTAATGGGAAATGCTTGAACAGAACTCTTCACCACATATGACCATAAGAAATTATTTTTAAATAGCAAATGATCTAGAGCAGCTATTTCAGGACCTTAAGTATCACTAAGGAGGATTTTTACCTTCATACAACCTTGAATAGCTTCATGCATTTATTTTGCATATCAACTCTGCAAAATTGGGTAGATATAGAATCATAGAATATCAGGGTTGGAAGGGACCTCAGTCCAACCCCCTGCTCAAAGCAGGACCAATCCCCAACTAAATCATCCCAGCCAGGCCTTTGTCAAGCCTGACCTTAAAAACTTCTAAGAAAGGAGATTCCAACACCTCCCTAGGTAATGCATTCCACTGTTTCACCACCCTCCTAGTGAAAAAGTTTTTCCTAATATCCAACCTAAACCTCACCCACTGCAACTTGAGACCATTACTCCTCGTTCTGTCATCTGCTACCACTGAGAACAGTCTAGATCCATCCTCTTTGGAACCCCCTTTCAGGTAGTTGAAAGCAGCTATCAAATCCCCCCTCATTCTTCTCTTCCGCAGACTAAACAATCCCAGTTCCCTCAGCCTCTCCTCATAAACCTTGTGTTCCAGTCCCCTAATCATTTTTGTTGCCCTCCGCTGGACATTTTCCAATTTTTCCACATCCTCCTTGTAGTGTGGGAGCCCAAAACTGGACACAGTACTCCAGATGAGGCCTCACCAATGTTGAATAGAGCGGAATGATCACGTCCCTCGATCTGCTGGCAATGCCCCTACTTATACATCCCAAAATGCCATTGGTCTTCTTGGCAACAAGGGCACACTGTTGACTCGTATCCAGCTTCTCGTCCACTGTAACCCCAACGTCCTTTTCTGCAGAACTGCTGCCTAGCCATTTGGTCCCTAGTCTGCAGCAGTGAATGGGATTCTTCCATCCTAAGTGCAGGACTCTGCACTTGTCCTTGTTGAACCTCATCAGATTTCTTTTGGCCCAATCCTATAATTTGTCTAGGTCCCTCTGTAACCTATCCCTACCCTCCAGCATATCTACCTCTCCTCCCAGTTTAGTGTCATCTGCAAACTTGCTGAGGGTGCAATCCACACCATCCTCCAGATCATTAATGAAGATAATGAACAAAACCGGCCCAAGGACCAACCCTTCGGGCACTCCACTTGATACCGGCTACCAACTAGACATGGAGCCATTGATCACTACCCGTTGAACCTGACAATCTAGACAGCTTTCTATCCACCTTATAGTCCATTCATCCAGCCCATGCTTCTTTAACTTGCTGGCAAGAATACTGTGGGAGACCGTGTCAAAAGCTTTGCTAAAGTCAAGGAACAACATGTCCACTGCTTTCCCCTCGTCCACAGAGCCAGTTCTCTCATCATAGAAGGCAATTAGATTAGTCAGGCATGACTTGCCCTTGGTGAATCCATGCTGACAGTTCCTGATCACTTTCCTCTCCTCTAAGTGCTTCAGAATTGATTCCTTGAGGACCTGCTCCATGATTTTTCCAGGGACTGAGGTGAGGCTGACTGGCCTGTAGTTCCCAGGATCCTCCTCCTTCCCTTTTTTAAAGATTGGCACTACATTAGCCTTTTTCCAGTCATCTGGGACCTCCCCCAATCGCCATGAGTTTTCAAAGATAATGGCCAATGGCTCTGCAATCACATCCGCCAACTCCTTTAGCACTCTGGGATGCAGCGCATCCGGCCCCATGGACTTATGCTCATCCAGCTTTTCTAAATGGTCCCGAACCACTTCTTTGTCCACAGAGGCTGGTCACCTCCTCCCCATGCTGTGCTGCCCTTTGCAGTAGTCTGGGAACTGACCTTGGTCATGACGACAGAGGCAAAAAAAAGCATTGAGTACATTAGCTTTTTCCACATCCTCTGTCACTAGATTGCCTCCCTCATTCAGTAAGGGGCCCACGCTTTCCTTGACTTTTTTCTTGTTGCTAGCATACTTGAAGAAACCCTTCTTGTTACTCTTAACATCTCTTGCTACCTGCTAGGTGTGATTTGGCCTTCCTGATTTCACTCCTGCATGCCCTAGCAATATTTTTATACTCTTCCCTGGTCATTTGTCCAATCTTCCACTTCTTGTAAGCTGCTTGTTTATGTTTAAGATCAGCAAGGATTTCACTCTGAAGCCAAGCTGGTCGCCTGCCATATTTACTATTCTTTCTACACATCAGGATGGTTTGTCCCTCTAACCTCAATAAGGATTCTTTAAAATACAGCCAGCTCTCCTGGACTCCTTTCCCCCTCATGTTTTTCTCCCAGGGGATCCTACCCATCAGTTCCCTGAGGTTGTCAAAGTCTCCTTTTCTGAAGTCCAGGGTCCATATTCTGCTGCTCTCCTTTCTTCCCTGTGTCAGGATCCTGAACTTGACCATCTCATGGTCACTGCCTCCCAGGTTCCCATCCACTTCTGCTTCCCCTACTAATTCTTCCCAGTTTGTGAGCAGCAGGTCAAGAAGAGCTCTACCCTAGTTGGTCACTCCAGCACTTGCACTGGGAAATTGTCCCCTATACTTTCCAAAAACTTCCTGGATTATCTGTGCACTGCTGTATTGCTCTCCCAGCAGATATCAGGGTGATTGAAATCTCCCATGAGAACCAGGGCCTGAGATCTAGTAACTTCCGTTAGTTGCCGGAAGAAAGCCTCATCCACCTCATCGCCCTGGTCTGGTGGTCTATAGCAGACTCCCACCACGACATCACTCTTGTTGCTCACACTTCTAAACTTAATTCAGAGACTCTCAGGTTTTTCTGCAGTTTCATACCGGAGCTCTGAGTAGTCATACTGCTCTTACATACAATGCGACTCCCTGACCTTTTCTGCCCTGCCTGTCCTTCCTGAACAGTTTATATCTAACCATGATACTACTCCAGTCATGTGAGTTATCCCACCAAGTCTCTGTTATTCCAATCACATCATAATTCCTTGACTGTGCCAGGACTTCCAGTTCTCCCTGTTAGTTTCCCAGGCTTCTTGCATTTGTGTATAGGCACTTGAGATAACTTGCTGTTTGTCTTGCTTTCTTAGTATAAGGCAGGAGCCCTCCCCTCTGCTGCTCGTGCTTCCTCCTGGTATCCCACTTACCTGAGGGCTTTTGTCTCCTTCCTCCGGTGAACCTAGTTTAAAGCCCTTCTCACTAGGTTAGCCAGCCTGCTTGCGAAAATGCTCTTCCCTCTCTTTGTTAGGTGGAGCCCGTCTCTACCTAGCACTCCTCCTTCTTGGAACACCATCCAAGTACTATAGTAGGTAGGTGAGGTTTTGACCTTTCTCTGAAATATAAAATATTAGCCACTGCAAGAGCCATGATAGTACATGCGTCATAGAAATACTTTTTGGAGTTATTTGGGGTCATAATAAAATCTGTTTTAGGTGGGTCTACATTCAGAAAACTCAACCCAATTAATAAAAACTAGAAAAAAAAACAATTCTAATTTAGTTTCAAGTAAGTGGGTGAGGGCAGTGGTGAGCTGGAGTCTGTTCGCTTCGGTTCACATGAACCGGTTGTTAAATTTTGAAGCAGTTTTAGAAGCGGTTGTTAACCCGCTTCCCTGCAGGGGGCGCTGAGGCTTCGATGGGCTTTGGTTGGGAAGTGATGTAATTCCTCCTCTGGCCACCGGGGGTGCTGTGCTGCGGGAGCCATGTGGGCCATCACCTGGCCCTGGGCACAAGCCCTGCTGCTGCTCCCCTGACCCCTGGCCCTGGGGCTCCCGCTGCTGCCTGGTGGGTCCCCGGCTGCTCTGCTGGGCCTGGGCTGCTCCGAGCCGCTCTCCCCGTGAGTACCCACCACCCTGTCCGCAGCTAGCCCCTGCCTCCAGCCACCCCCGCACCCTCTGCCCTGCCTGCAGCCAGCCCCTGCTGCACCCCCCTGCCCGAAGCTAGCCAGCCAGCCCCACCCCCCCCATCTCCAGCCAGCCCCTGCCTGAAGTCAGCCAGCCCCTGCAGCACCCCCTGCCTGAAGCCAGCCAACTCTACACCCCCCCCGCCCTGCCTCCAGCCAGCCCCACACCCCCTTGCCTCCAGCCAACCCCGCACCCTCCTGTCTCAGCCAGCTCCGCACCCTCTGCCCTGCCCGCAGCCAGCCCTGCACCCCCTGCCTCCAGCTAGCCCTGGCCCACACTCCTGTCTGCAGCTGGCCCCACGTCCACTGGTGCTCTGCAGTTCCCAGGGCAGTAACCCTGCACACCTGCTTCAATGAGAGGGGCAGGGAACAGCTGGGACCCACACATGTGCACACCCTAGTGTGACCTGACAGCAAGTGTGAAAAATCAGGACGGGGGTGGGGGGTAATAGGAGCCTATATAAGAAAAAGACCCCAAAATTGGGACTGTCCCTATAAAATTGGGACTCTGGTCACCCTAGCACACCCCAGGGAGTGGCAGGGACCCACACATGTAAAATGGAGCTCCAGGCCCATCTTTTTAAAAAAGAACTTTAGGTAGGGTTAACATACATTCGTATTTTCCCGGACATGTCATACTTTTTGGTTCTTAGATCACTGTCCGGGAGGAATTTTTAAATTTTAAAAATTCCTCCCGGGAAAATACGGACATATGGTAACCCTACTGGTATGAAAAATACATACTGTGGCACATCCCTTCAACCAGAACTTTTTATAGGGAACCGGTTGTTAAGATTTTGGCAGCTCATCACTGGGTGAGGGATGTAGAAATGAGCAATTCAGGATCATGTAAAGCTTGTCTCGGGGAGATGTTTGCAAAAGGACTGCTCTGGGTACATCAGGCTTGTAAGAAGCCCATTTTGTATGATTCTGGAGTGTTTATGAAAAATCAGTTCTTGTATAAAAATAACCAAAGGAGAGATTGGGGTGGGGGGGGACACATCCCCCACCATATTTTTTAGATTCATTATATTCTTCCTGTAGGACCTGGTCCAAAAATTCAAGAAAATCTTTGCTGTAAGCTACCGACTCCTATATCCGTTTCTTAAGCCTTTACACCATTATATCATTGATTGTTGTGTAGACTTGGTGTTGGAAAAGCCTGTTCAGTTTGGTGGGGCTGGGTCATGCAAAGCCTGTAGTGGATGGTTTGGGAAGGAAGGAAATCTCTATTGTGTGGCTTCCCCTCAATGAAAGTTTGTTTTGGTGGCTTCATTTATTGAAGAGACAATTTCAGAATGAAATGGCCAGGCTGAGAAGCTTTTTGTTATGTATAAAGTAGGTTCTAATCCAGCAGCTTCAGCTCAAATAAAGTCTTTGCTTCAGATTGTTCTACATCTTACGAAGTCTGTTCTGAATGGTTCCGAAGTTATGAAGGCCTGTTCTAGGTCCAGTAGACTTCCCCGTGCATGTGTTAGGTTTGCAAATGCCAAGTGCTTAAGCACCAGGTGTGAAACGATTACACTTCTTAGAACCATAAGTTTTAATTCCAGCAACATCCAACTAAGTCCTTCATCCTTCCGAAGCAGATAGTCTTCCATGCACTTTACTATGTGAGCATTTTTTCAATGACACCTTAGTAGATGAGGTCCGATGTGTTCTATGTGGACATTGTATATCACATAGCAAGGATAAGATGATAAATAATAATGTTTGTGTGAGTGCATTTATGGATGTATGTAACTAATATTTATAATTAAAATACATTTTAAATCAATTAAAAATGCATTATTTAAACAGTCACATGGTATTTTTCATAAGTTAGGGTGTGGTGTTGGCCAAAAACATCCCAGCCTACGCTGTTCTGCTTTTCTCTGTTCTGTTATGCTGTGGGCTAGTTGGCTGCTCTCTTATTCTCCAGACATAGCTGACTTTCATTTGTTCTGTACATACATAGGACCAGTCCTGTAACTGAATCTGAGCAGACTGAAGTTAATTGTGTTCTAGACAGACACAATGGTCCACCTGCACAAATTCAATTGCATGAAGTAATCGGAGGTCTTTTAAGGTGATTTTTTTTGTCATAAATTATGTTAACCTTGTAGGAACTGGTCCAATAATCCCACCAAAATTTGCTGTATTATTATATCATTATTATTTTCTGTACATAGAAAGCTGGTCCTAGATCTTTCATGATTATAGACTCTGTTGTGGGAATAATTCTAGCATTAGTGAAGTCCTGGAAAGCTGATTCTAGGTGACTTCATACAGTGTTAGAGATTGTGAAAAATATTCTTGTAAACATGGATATTGGTTTAGTTATGTTTTTAATATGTCCCTAAAGTAACAAACCAAGCAAACAGTTCTAAGAAATGATGTATGAGATTATAAAAATGGTAAAAAAAAAAAAAAAGCATATCCATGAAGAAATCCTCTGAAGTGTTTAGAAAAGCTATATCCAGACATATTAATAGATTCACTTTATCCAGCAGTTGATTTCATTGTCTGTTTAATGGCAGAGATATAGCAAGTAGAGCCATGCAGACTTGTAACTCTAGTACACACAGTTGTTCATGCATACTCCTTCCTATTTGAACATTTCACTGCTCCATATTATATTTTAGCAACCAAGTAAGTGTTTTGAAAATTGTATAGTGAGTAAACTGTGTTTAAAGATGAATAGATTCTGTATAATTCATATTGGAGGATTGGAAGTTTGTTTACCATCTGTCTGCGAAACTTATCTAAAAGTTAGCCTTACTTAGGGTGTACAACGTATAAGAGTTTTCGAAATAGCTTTTGTGTTGTAACATGTTTGAGAAACACTTTTGTTGTGTTCAAGATAGATGCTTCATTTGGTATTTCATGGTAAATCATACATGCATACTGGTGGTGTGGGAAAAAACAAAACCATGCTGTACATGATAATATAACCTAGCCTACTGGATATCTTTTGTGGCAATGTATTTTAAGATAACTAAATTGTGTACATATGAAAGTTGGAGGCACTTTTTGTGTTGCCTCTCAGGAAAGAGGACAACATGAAGTAAAATACTTTCCATGTTAAATTTGTACTGTTAGGAATGAAATTGTATATAAAGAGTTGCTTTGGAAAAATACATGTTACTAATGAGACTTTATAAACTACTTCACACTACTGGAATTCTGATGAAGTGAGCTGTAGCTGACGAAAGCTTATGCTCAAATAAATTTGTTAGTCTCTAAGGCTTTTTATAAAAATATTGCAGAACTTTGATCCTATAGGTGACCCCAAACTTTGAGGAAGTAAATATCTGGATCTGAACTTTGCATATGGCTCCTCTCTTTGAACTGAACCAAAACTGTGCATGCGCTCCCAGTCTTCAGGAAATTTTGGATCTGGTTCCAGGCTTGGTGGTTTGTACATATCTCTATTTGAATGCAATACCGTATTCCAGAGATACTACTTAGTGTTACCTTTTATGTCGAAACAAGCATAATACAACAGTAACACAATGGAGTTATAATAAGCCAAGTCATTTAGTACCCAATCTCGTAGCTCAGATGATAGATGCAGGAATGCTGCACTGGGGGGACAAGGAGGAAAATGATGCTCAGCCTGGATCAACTCCCCCGCCCCCCTGAACATTCCCTCCACCCTATCCAGAGCTGTGCCAGGAAGTCAACTCCCACTTTGGGGGTACTAAAACCCAGGTGGTGCCTTCTCTCCCGTCCCAGTCCCTCCTCCCTCCCAAATGTGGCCTTTGGGGAAAACCACAGAGAAGAACCAGCCAGGGACTCCAAGCAGTAGGAGCAGCTGCAGAAGCAGCCAAAGCATTCAGAGAGCTTTCTACAGTTTTGTCAGGACTTTTATCTGACTTGTGCGGATTGGCTGCTTGCTCTGTTTCTCTTCCCTCCTTCCCCTTCCTCACAGCCTCCACATGTGAGCTCAACTTTATATGTGCTCTGTCCCACTCACCCTCTTCCCTTCAGTGTCCCCTCTGTCTTCAGTCGTCTTCCCATTTTGCTTATCTCCCCCTCCAAACGTGGAACTGACTTTGTCATCACATTGTTCACTCTGATGGTATGTTCTACTCCTTCCCCCATTCTGTCTCTGTCTTGTCTAGGTAGATTGTAAGATTTCTGGGGCAGGGACTGTCTACTACTCTGTTTGTACAAGGCCCTTAGCCACTACCATAAATAATAATCACAAGTAGGCAAAAATGTCAGTGAAGTCAAGGGGGAGGGGTTGGTATTTTAGGCATGGTGCCTCCAGCTGTTAGACACTGAATAAGCCTGAGCCTGGCCCTTGTGACAGAAAATAGCACATGGACATGGATCTGCTTCTTGTTGTCCATTATTTGTATTGCCCTAGCACTTGGGAGCCCTAGTCATGGACCAGGACCCCACATGGTAGGCACTGTACAAACACACAACAAAAAGATTATTTCTGCCCCATGGAGCTTACCATCTATTTTTAAGAAGAGACAATAGATGGCAGGACTAGAGATGGGCTGAACCAAAACCCCAGATCTAACCTACCTGAATTTTGGAAATTTGAATTCAGAACAGATGTGCTGGCCTCTCTGCTAACTCTAGCATGGGCTCAACCAGGATGCTCCCAGATCGAGCTTCACCTCACTAAATTTGGAGAAGCTTAGATATGGAATCTTAAAATCAAAGCTTATACTAATGGACAACTTTCAAAGCATGTTAGATTTTAAGTTAAACTATCTGAACAATGACAGTACAATGACATCAAGTAGAATGGCAATAATTGAAAATGTACAATGAAGCCAGCAAATGGCTTTTGAGACTTGCAGATAATACAGTTTAGTCTTGGGGAAGTGGCTGTTCTGCTTACATTTGAGTAATCTGTGCTTTTTTTAATGCTATAAAGTAAAATTACCAAATATAGAAGTATTAAAAGGGGAATGCTCTGTGTTTCAAAGTTAGGGTGTAGTCTCACTGTGTTGTACTGGAATGTATGCGCATAAACTGTGATAAGAACACACCCCTTCAACTACTGTCCACAGGAAAAGCGCAGACTAAAATGGAATAATGGGCAAGGAGAGATTGAAAGATAAAATGTTAAGTGGGAAAGAAGAGAAGAAAATAAAAGACTATTGAACTAAATTGGAAGTATATGAAGGTAAATGACTCTCTATAGGATTTCTTCCCCACTATAGGAAACAAACAAACAAAACCACAGTATGTTTCACATCTGCATGATGCTACCATCATCTTTATTTAAGGGACATGGATAACTGAAACAAGGTTGAAAGATACAACACTGATGTATAGAGCAGTGATCTACTGCAGGATGAAATGTCAGAAATATGACACTTTTTTGAAACATTTCTTCTCCTTCATGATCCAAACATTCAAGCAAAGTTATCATCTATGTAAAACAGTGGTGAAGATGCCTTCTAGAAGACTTACTGGTTAGGTATAAGTGCTTTATCCCACATCAGACCAGTGGTCTATTTATACCACTAGCATTATGTCTCTGATAGTTGTGAGTTCCAGATATTTCAGAGGAAAGTGCAAGAAACTCAGCATAGGTCAGCTATAGAATAATCAATGTAGGCAAAGTTTCTTCCTAACACCCATCATTAAGGGGTTGGTTTATAACCTACAGTAAATTGGTTTATTCTCTTCTAAATTTTTTTTTAAATCCCAGCCAGTGGAATTCTGCTTTTATTATTCATATTAATGTGTTATCCATGTTTTGAATACTGTTAAGCTCCTGACCTCAGTGATTTCTAGTGGCAATGAGTTCCATATATTTGTTATGAACTGTGGAAAAAAATTCCTTTAATCAATTTAAAATTTGTTGCACTTTCATTTAATTGAATGCCTCCTTGCTCATGTATTATGAGAAAAGTATAAATAGGGTTCCCTGTTTAACTTCCAGTTTTTCAGTTCCAATGTTTTCATCTCACATGGTACAAAGATAGCATGCACCAGAACATTGAAGCTAAATGCACTTGGCACACTTTTCATCATAAATTTCCTTCCTGATTGCTTATTAACTCACATTCGTTGCCACTATTTTGTTGCTTTTCTTGATCCATTTGTGTTGGTCATTCTGAAAGTTAGTGTGAAGATGAATGTTTATGCAGGATAGCCATTCTCAGGAATATCACTTATCCTACTTAGTTTGAAAACATGTGCAACTTCACTGTGTTAACAGAGCCAATAGGCATGGCTTGCCAATCTTAATGATGGCCAAAATATTGCAGTGTTTAGAAAACGTTGTTACTTATAAGCCAAATAACAAAAGATGGAAGTTCCCTATTCTGTTATTTCCTTCTTCAACTTCTACATAAAGATTATGTTGATTTTCCAGAGTATGCATTGAGAGAGACTGACATTTGATGGTAACTGTGGAATACAAGTTATTACTAAAGTGTGAGTAGCATCATGAACAACCAGTAAGGATGCATTATGCAAATGAACTAAATCAGTTCTGAGATGAGCAGAATTACCTCTGATATCACAGTCCCACTTTGCAAGACTCGTTTGGTTTCTATAGTTTCACTCAGGTCGCTCTGTACACCACAGACTCAGAAGCAGTGGACAAATCTGGAGGTGGATTAGCAATTTTAGTCCCATCTGGAGTCAAAACCAGTAGGACTCACTCAAAGCAAAATCCTTCAAGTGTGTCCCCATAATCTGAGACACCAGAGACCAGGCTAATTTGAATGTATTGCTAATCTATAGACCCCACAGACACCTTGGTTTCCCTAAAGGGCTGATTGAGACACTGTCTGACATGGTGATGAAGTTCACAAAACTCATTGTCTGGGAAGACTTCAGTATCCAGGGACTGAAAACCAGTCTCACAGAAATGCACAAAACTACCTTAAGATTTCTCACGTTCAGTCTCTGGATGCACAGATGAAACAACAGGCCATACTTTGAGCCTTTATCTTTGGATGATATGTGGGCATAAGGAGTACAAAGACCTCCTCACTGGTTTGATGACTTCCTCCTTTCGGTGGAAATCAGAACTTTCCTTGTCACATGGTAAGAACTGTGGCTGACTTCCCCCAAAGAGCTCATGTAAGCCGCCAAATCCCAAAACTTCCTCAAAGAAACCTCTCTCTAATCAGGAGGCCAGAGTGTAGAATCATTAGTGAAGCTGTGGTCATTGAGATAGATGTGATCAGTGAAGTGCAAGGGGGGGGGGTGTATTGGTGCTGGGTGTCTGGCATCAAAATGCCCTGTCACGTGGCTGCCTACACACATCTCCATGGTTCTTGGATTATCCATGACAGAAACAGCATAAGGAAAAAAGATTCCAAGATGGCAAACATTTAGATTACACAGAGAGACTCTGGCACAAGGAATTATTGAAAAACCTATGCCACTTCCATGCAGGATGGAAAGAGATTCTACCACTCTTCTACCATAGAAGTAGCAAAGTCACACACTGCAGATCTCTTCCAGACTGTAAACTCAAGCTTCTCTCCACTCAACCCTAGAAACCAGCACTTCAAGCTGCAAAGAACTCTCGCCTTATTTCAAAAAGATGGCCTCTTGGGACAGGAACAGCAACTTGAAGAGAGAGCTAAAAACACAATACCCTCCTCCAAGAATTTGACTCATCCACACCAAAATGCTAGTTCTGGAAGCATTAATGACAGTTAGGGTTAGCACCTGCTACTGTAATCCCTGCCATTCCTAGCAAGTAAAAGAGTTAAAAATATTTGGGATCCCCAACAGAGAAATAAACCACCTTCTTGGAAGAGGGAAAACTACCCTCAAACCTAAAGCTTGCAACAAGGTTTAGTATTACACCCATACTACAGAAGCCATCAGTCTGAGTGGTACTTTCTGAGGATTTTAGCACTGTGTCTAACCCCACTTTTCTAAGCAAGCTGATTCAGAAGTAACCACTGAGAAATCTTCAGCACCTCCTGTAAATGGCCAGCATTCTGGATCTTTGTCAGGTGGCAGGCCAGTGCGCAGGACACAGATGGCACTTGTTGAGTGGATGTACAACTTCTTGTCCATGGACATGGGATATATGTCCATATTTGTCCAGCTGGTTCCCTCTACAGTGCTAGCTGAGTAGTTGATCACCAAATTCTTCTGTCCCACCTCCAAAAGCTGCAGGGATTAATGGAAATTACTTGAAGTAGTGCAGGTGTTTTTCCTCTCAGATCAAATTTACAGGCTCATCAGTGAGTAACTTGCTTCACCACTTCTCAGAAGTTAGATCAAGACTGTAGAACTCTTTACCACAAGAAGATAGAATGGCTATTAATTTCATCACTTTTAAAGCTATGTGCCATCATTTTATTTATTTATTTAAAACCTTACAGTCAAAACAAACCAAGTAATTCCTCCCAATTCGAGGAGGAAAGGGAGAGTGAGTGAGAGAGAGAATCTTTTAATTTAAGATGCTCAGTTACTACAGGTTTCAGAGTAGCAGCCGTGTTAGTCTGTATTCGCAAAAAGAAAAGCAGTACTTGTGGCACCTTAGAGACTAACAAATTTATTAGAGCATAAGCTTTCATGAGCTACAGCTCACTTCATCCGATGAAGGGAGCTGTAGCTCACGAAAGCTTATGCTCTAATAAATTTGTTAGTCTCTAAGGTGCCACAAGTACTGCTTTTCTTTCAGTTACTACAGTGACCGAAGCAGAATAAAAACTTACCTAGGAGGTTGCTCATTCCCTAATAGAGAGAGGGAAGACCCCCTCTTTTGTCCTGAAGAGATGTTGGTTGGACTATGAGGTGTAATTATTATGCCATTGATATTCAAAGCCAAGCAGGATACAGAGTGGTCCAGGTATGTAAAAGCATGACCTGTGACTATCTGGGAAAATATCTGTGTTTCAGTGAGGAGTTAGGTTGAGTACATAAGAAATCCATATCCCCAAAAGAGTAAGTCATCTTTTCAGTTTATTGATACACCCCCTTGAATACACACATTGTGCCCCATGGAGCAATTACCACCCATTGATAATACAGTGTGGAGGAGATCGGGGTAATTTACTTTCCTCACTTTTTGTTCCATCTTCTTGCATTTCTTTTGCAGGGGAGCATACTGAAAAGGAATCTTGGTCCTGACCATGCGTAGATAGTACAAAATAATAATTAAATAAATCACCTGGTGAGCATAAAGCTTTCATTGCAGAGCATGAAAATATTATATTAATAGGTGTGGTAAATTTTCAGACATTTTTCTGATGACTTGGCTTGTCAATTTATGTTAAACAGAGTGTCTTCCTGTTTTCAAACATATGGACATTTTAAGCATTGTCTCACCTTCCAAACCCAGTCCAAGATGGTAAAAGTCTATTTGAAGTGAACATGGGTGACTCACATTTCTTTATTCTCCCTGAAATGGGGTTACCACTTACTGTGCACCCACTCATAGTCAGAGGTGCCTCTGCCCTGCCCTACCTTTGCTTCCCCTCTTTGGGATTCATAAGGAACAACTCACAGTGTTTCTCAGGATCACCACCAGCCACCGCCTGGGGCTAATTTAGTAACTGAAAACCGTTCAAAATTGTCCTTAATGCTCCACATGTAAAGTCCATCATAGCAACACATTAGTTCATACTCCCCTCCAGCTCTTCTGCCATGTACAGAGCTCTTATCTGTCCTAGACTGCTATTCATGGAGCCACCAATCCCGTACTTCCCTGCAGAAGCTCAGTCTTCTGGCTTTGTCTTTCTGCCCTCAGGGAAAAGGCAGCACATATACTGTGCTCCTTCGGAGAGCTTCCACCCTGAATTGACTGTGAGAGAGGGGAGCTCTAACCAACCCTCCACTACAGAGCTCCTGGTCCTGGGCCCTTCAGACCAGGATACTGTACCTTTCCCATCCAACTACTAATTTCCTGGGATTGCTTCCTGTCTTCCTGCTACAAGGCTGTTTCCAAGGCCTGTCTTTATTCCATTGTCCTTGGAACGGGGACTTCTGGCCCCCTCTAGTCTTAAAGGGCCAGTATACTCATTATACTCCCAAATGCATATTCTTCCCCAAAATTTTTGGCTATAAGTTCTTATTTTTAGATATCAGGACTTTCAGACTAGAATCACACCATAAGTGAGGGTTTTACCCTTTCCCTCCAAAAACCCAGTAAATCCCCTCTTGACTAGAAACTACAAAGGTAAACTGTTAACTAAATTTTAAGATATCTCATAACATCATAATTCATGCCTCTAGACACAAATGTCCCAAATTACTGCCCTTTACTTTCCGTAAGCAAGCCTGTAGCTGTTTCCGCAAGCGTTGTGCACAACATTAAAAATTACCACACAGTTAACTAATGTTCTGTTTAGCATTTTCTCAAAGAATAATTAGCATGCATGCACAATCAATGCTGTCCATACTAACTTAAATTTAGCTGCTTCAGCTCTCATTAATTCAACAATTGCATGAAAATGCTATATTCTTGCAGTGAAAAATTTAATAAATGAAATATAATTCCATATTGTACACTGTTGTAAGATTATGTAAAATAAACTAGTGTTTGTTTGTTCATTTATTTATTTTTAAAAGATGGTCCCAAAGAGCTGAATATACTACAAAATCCTCAATGAACCTCATAGGATTTCTCTTTTAATCTGACTGTTTAACAGCAGTTTGTTGTGAAATTTGAATTATACTCCTTGATTTTAATGGTTAATCTGTTTAAAAAACTACCCAAGCTTAATTGTGACATACGAAAGTCCTTATTTAGGGTACATTTCTAATTTGATTGCTGTCCGCCCTGCTGTGTAAATAGTCTCTTGGGAAAGGATTTTTAAGAGTATGTGTTCTCCTTTACATTTCACTGTATAACAATTCCTCTTTACACAGTCCTGCCATCCTCTAAGCAAGCCAAGAGCAGACAATAGATACATACTAATGGAGCTGTGTATTTACCATCTGTAAGAGCAGCTGCTCTCCTGCATCTGTACAATATGTTGGAACTGAGAGCTCCACTAATCTGCATAATAAGGAGAAGGCTTATCCCACTCTAGCTAATAATCACAAGCAATCGATGCACTTCATTCCCTCACTGTAGAACACAGCAAAGTTTCAATATGTTTACCATATCCTCCAGATATACAGAGGTCAAGCAAAAGAGTGGACTGTTTGTTCTGCCTCAAGCTAAAAGTCACATTCCATGTCCTCTAAGCTATTTCATAATCTCACCAAAACCAGAGTTTTGTATATAACTTAAACACAAAATAAGAAGTCCTAGGAAATAGATTAAGAATTCACTATTTATAATAAAGGATACTTTTGGGCTGTCTAAAATGTTGACTGTTTCATCACTTTAAAAACTCCCCTGCCCCCCCACCCAGTAAAAATGTTAAAGTAAAATTTTAGTTGTCATTTTAAAATCCATTATAATGCAAATAGAAAGGTGATGCTGATTAATTTCTTGTAGTGTTAATTCATTACAGAAAAACACTTGTGGTACATGGAACAAATGTCCCATTTTTAGCTATCGTGCATATATGTGGGGAATTTAATATACACAGCCATTTTTAAACTGGAGGTTTTTGTCAACAAGCATGATTCCCTTATAGGCAGAACTAACTCTAACAATATATTACACTAAGGAGCAGCAGAATGAGATAGAAAAATTGGCAGACGGTAGAGTGATGAGCAGCATTTATTTTCATTTCATTTATGATACCAGCATGATATGTATATCTCATTTCTACCAATATCTTGTAGGAGGCAATACTGGCAGTAGCAGAAACAATGAGTACAATTATACATATATAAAAAACACTGTACATTTGAAGGCATAAAATGTATGCCTTCTGTATTCTTGCTTTAAAAAAAGAAAAGAAAAATAACACCCACTTAAAATAAAAGCTATTCACACAGATGCATAGATTTTAAGGCCAGAACAGACCTTTGTGATCATCTAGTCTGACCTCCTGTCAGAGGTGAAAGTAAGCCGGTACGCCCTGGTATGGCATACCGGCAAGAGCCGGTGCGCCATACCGGGGTGGATCGGCTTCCTCAGGCGCAATTTAAAGGGCCTGTGGCTCCCAGCAGTGGCTGCAGCCCCACTGCTGGAGCCCTGGGGTAGTAGCGGCAGGGCTGGAGCAGCGATTTAAAGGGCCCGGGGTGGTAGTGGCGGCCGAGCCATAGGCCCTTTTAAATCGTCCCCGGAGCACTGCCGCTGCTTCCCCAGGGCTCCAGCAGGCTCTGGGGATGATTTAAAGGGCCCAGGGTGGTAGTGGTGGCCGGAGCCCCGTCCCCTGCTGCCAGAGCCTTGGGGAAGTGGCGGTGGGGCTCCGGGGACAATTTAAAGGGCCTAGGGCTCCAGCCGCTGCTACCGCCCAGGGCCCTTTAAACCGCTGCCAGAGCCCCCGGCTGCTGCTGTCACCCCAGGGAGGGGGAAGGAGACACTTGCCAGTACAGGGTTGGCCGGGGCTGGCTCTGACCTTCCCCAGCCCAGCCCCTTCCACCCGAGGCCCCACCCCTTCAGGGGGTCAGAGCCGGCCCCAGCCAGCCCTATACCGGTAAGTCCTTAGACTTACTTTCATCCCTGCCTCCTGTGTAACACAGGCTATAGATTCTAGAGCAGATCTTTTAGAACAACATCCAATCTTGATTGAAAAACTGGTCAGTGATGAAGAATCCACCACAACTTTTGGTAAATTGCTCCGATGGTTAATTACTCTCGCTCTTTAAAAATTTGTGCCTTATTTCTAGTCTGAATTTGTCTAGCTTCAACTTCTGGCCATTGGGTCATGTTATATCTTTGTCTGCTAGATTGAAAAGCCCATTATTAAATATTTGTTCCCTATGTAGGTACTTATAAACTGTAATCAAGTCACCCCTTAACCTTCTCTTTTTAAGCTGAATAGATTGAACTCTTTGGGTCAATCACAATAAGTAGGCTTGGAAGGATTAGATTTTGTTGGTAAATATCAGTAAACATCAATTCTACCACACACACAAACTAAGACAAATTTCATTGATAATAATCAAAATTTACAGACAGGCAAAGTAAGAAAAATGCTGCTTGAGAACATTTAGAGTCAAAATTCAGTGATTTAGACTATTGAATTAGGCTTGTTACAAATGGACTAGCAAATGAATAGTAAAAGTAGGTATGATTTATTCATTTAAGGATATTTACTTTGTATACTTCGACATGTGATGTTGACCATGTGCATTTCAACAGTTTATAAAGCTTTCACTTTCTGACTCTCAATGTTTATCATTAAATAATTGTCTGACTCCACCCCCCCAAACTTTCTGCAACTGAAAATATAAGTTGATAAAAACTAAAAAAATGCTTAAAATAAACATCCATATTATCCATCAAAAGTATTAAAAAATCTGCCAAACCTAACTATAAAGCATGTTTTGTAATCCTTTAATTGTTGTTGAGGCTCTTCTCTGAACCCTGGCCAATTTATCAACATCCTTCTTGAATGGTGGGCACCAGGATTGTACCTAGTATTCCAGCAGAAGTCACACCAGTGCCAATATACAAGTACAATAACCTCTCTACCACTTGAAGATTCCCCTGTTTATGCATCCAAGAATCGCATTAGTCCTTTTGGCCACAGCATCACACTGGGAGCTCATGTTCAGCCGATTATCTGCATGACCCCCACATTTTTTTTTTTTCAGAGTCACTGCTTCCCAGGTTAAAGACCCTCATTGCGTAAGTATAGCCTTCATTTTTTTGTTCCTAGATGTAAACATTTACATATAGCCATTCTAAACAACATACTGTTTGCTTGCGTCCAGCTTTCCAAGCAATCCAACTTGAGCTGTATCAGTGATCTGTTCTCTTCATTATTTACCGCTTCCCTGATTTTTGTGTCATCAACAAACTTTCAGTGATGATTTTATGTTTTCTTCCAGATCATAGATAAAGATGTTAGATAACATAGGTTTAAGAATGGATCCCTTCAGGATCCCACTAGCAACACACCAGCTTGACAATGATTCCCTGTTTACAATTACATTCTAAAAAGTATTAATTTTAAACTTTTTAATCTGTTTAATGTGAAATGTTAATTTTATATCTTTTTTAGCTTTTAATCAAAATATCATGTAGTATCAAGTCAAATTCCTTACAGAAGTTAAAGAAAATAGTGTTGATGTAATATACTTAATCAACAAAATTTATAATCTCATTAAAAAAATCAAGTAACTTTGACAAGATCTATTTTCCACAAACCCATGTTGAGTGGTATTAATTCCTTTAATTCTTTATGAATTGAGAACCATCTCCATTACCTTGCCTGGGATCAATGTCAAACTGACAGGCCTGTAATTACCTGTGTCACCCTGTTTACCTTTTTTATATATTGGCACAATGGTAGCTTTCTTCCAGTCTTATGGAACTTCCCTGGTGCTCCAAGACTTATTGAAAATCAACATTTATGATCCAGCAAGCTCCTCAGTAAGCTCTTGTAAAACTTTTGGATGCAAACTATCCAGACCTGCTAACTTAAAAACATCTAACATTAGTAGCTGCTGTTTAACATCCTCCTGAGATTCTAGTGGTATAGAAACAGTGTTATCATACGATCTGACCTCATCATCTGTTTTTTCCCAAATACAAAACAGAAATTTTCATTGAACTTACTTTTGCTTTTTCTGTATTATTATTGATAATTCTACCATTTGCATCTAGTAATAGACCAATGTCATTGTTAGGATTCTTCCCCCCCCCCGCCCCCACTAATATCCTACCAATCTTTTTCTTATTGTCCTTAACTTTGCGAGTCATAGATTTCTCCTTTCAGAGTAGCAGCCATGTTAGTCTGTATTCGCAAAAAGAAAAGGAGTACTTGTGGCACCTTAGAGACTAACAAATTTATTAGAGCACAAGCTTTCATGAGCTACAGCTCACTTCTCCTTGTGTCTCTTTGCTTCCCCTATCAATTTTCTACAATACCTATCTTCTTCTTTATAATTCATTACTATCAACTTCGTCTTTCATCCATTTGTTATATATTTTTATTTATTTTTTTATATCTGTCTTCACTTCTTCTCTAAACCAGCTTTTTTTTTTTTTTTTTTTTTTTTAAACCAATATGACCTTCCTTGATTGTGGGATTGCGGCTTTGGGGACATCTAGTAAAGTGTTCTTAAGCAATTCCCAATTATCATTCAGACTTTTCTAATTAAATTCTTCCTCCCAGCTGGTTTGGCTCATAATTGTTTTCAGCTTAGTGAAATTAGTCCTTTTAAAGGATAATGTGTGTGTTTAAAAAAAAAAACTGGTCTGAACTTTATTCTGGTTACACATTATAAATGTGATCAATTCATGATCACTGGTACCTAAGTTACCATTAATTTTTAGTTCTGTGATCAGTTCCTTTTTATCAGTCAAGACGAGGTCTAATATAGAATTCTTCCATGACGGATGCAACATGCTGAGCAAGAAAATTGTCATCTCTAATATTTAGAAATTCCAAAGATGTTTTAGTAGTGGCAGCATGAGACCTCCAGCACAAGTCATTCAAATTGAAGTCCCCCAAGATCACAGCTTTTTCCCCCTACCCATTGTAGGTAGATACATAAGGAGCTGGACATCCTGTTCCTGAGTGTGATTTGGTGGTCTATAGCAGAAAACAGCTAATCTAATCCTGTACTGTTAGACCATTGATCGATAAACATTTAAGATAATTTTCTTCCGAGTTATCAGTGACTTGGATACAGGTAATGCCAATTTTGACAAAGTGCCACTGCCCCTGCACTTTTGCCTTCTTGATCCTTCCTAAATAGATTATAACCATTGATTTGATTTCTTCTGAATCAGTTGCAGTTATATATATTTTCTAATATTAATGAGAATTTAGCCTAGACTACATATAATGGAAATAGTATTTTAAAATTGAATTAGATTTACAATGTTGAACTATATATGCAGTCACTATAAACATAGTTAATATGTATCTCATTTCTACTGGCAACACTATTTTCAGAATGCAGCACTAATCAATGAAATGCAGGGAAATGGGTCATCATTAATGCATGAAAATGGGGATCAAGTATTGTAGAAAGAATTGTTTCAAAAAGTAAAGTATCTTGCTCAGCAATACTTTTTACTTTTAATCATTTTGCCAACTTAAAACCTCATCTTCTAATGTGGGATGAAAGAAACTTTATTAAGAGGAATTTCTTGCTGCTAAAATCAATATTTCTGAACAGATACAGCAGCACAAGGAGTAAAATCCTGACAACTCTGGGAAATTACATTTGTCAGTGTTTCAGAAAAGTCTTATGCTGTGTCAAGGAAAACCAAAATAGCTCACTTGTTCTCACACATCTTGCTCACCTGCCCCGCACTGCACTGCAATTAAATAGAGAGCAGTGCACCAGATGAGATTACAGGACCATTTTCACTTTCCCATTTTTAAAGCTGTATGCTCCTGCATGTCAAAAACTACACATTATATTTAAAATAATTACTAGAGAGCCGTTGAAACTGAAACACCTGACCTTTGTGAATACCTCACAGGAGAGTACTCCTGGAGTATCCTTAAAAACATAGGGAAATGTCCAGCACCCATAGAAATTGATCTCCAGTTTCTGCATGGATTCTCATCAAATATGATCTCTCATTATAGAAAACTTCCATAGGACAAAGAAGAGAGAAAATCCATACATATAAGGAACAGAGGCAAAAAGAGTGAAGACACTTACCTGTCCTCCTTCCATCCTACTTTTCTTTACACTCACATTGTGGCATCTTATCTTAAATTAGATCAGTGATTCTCAACCTTTTCCATACTAGGACCCTTGCAATCCCACCCCCTATCTGACCAGGATCTAGCACCCTTGCTCCCATTTAGCAAAATGGGAAGGACAGGTTGGTCATGACATCTTGAAACCTGTTTGTGACCGCCAGGAGGTTACAGCTCCTGGGCTGAGTTGGGTAATCAGCTCTTGGGGACAGAGAATGTGTTTGTACAGCATCTAGAACAATGGGATCAAGGCCTTTGGGTGTACTGCAATACAAATAATAAATCATAACATTAATGATGAGAAGAAAAACTGCTTCTGAACTGTGCTGTGAACTTTCTCTTTCATGCTCTCAGGTTATCAGCTTAGTCTAAACCAAGTGAGTGGCACATGTTTTGTTCTGCAAATGGAGTAACTGGATATAATCAGCAGGGCTCCTCTATTCTTAACAGTACAAAGACATGGTAATGAGAGAGGGTAGGACATGCTTAAAGGTACTAGAAATAAGGTCTGGCATGTATTTAAAACAGTACTCAGCAGGTTGGTTGAAGTGCTGTGGTAAACCCAGGACAAACAGCTACAAAAGGGGGGTAGTAATTAGACCCAGGTGATTAAAAGGCCCCTCCCTAGCCACTGAGGAGAGAGAACCACAGGGCAATAAGGTTCAGCTGGAAAAGGGGTTGCTAGGGAACCAATTAGGTTCAGCTGACTCCCAACTACTTGGGACCTTTTTAAACCTCCCCTGGGTGGTAGGAAAGGCAGAGGAGCAGGGAAGTTGCCAGTAGGCTGTTTGTAGCAAGACACCAGACCTTCTCAGTAGGGAGGCTGCACTCACTCCCCAGAAAGGAAGGAAAACAAGCACACGGGACTGACTGAGGAGAGGAGTAGCAGGACCCTGTACCACCTATAAGGATTCACCTTGCCCCAAACCTGAGTCTCCAAGACTAAAAAGGCCTGAGCCTACTGAGGCGAAGAAGGTATTTTGCCACACACATCTATCTTCCTATGTCAAAAATATTCTGTGCAAAGCCCATATCTGAGGACCCTCACACAAAGGCCTCTTTGGAGTGGCATTCTGCCACAGCAAACCTTCTAGAAAGATGATACTCTAGGTGAACTACTTATTCTTGCATCCTCCGAGCTGGCCTGATGTCCAGCTTGGGCCCTCCACTCGCATCGCAGTTCTTTCAAGGACAGTGCATCAAATTTATTTCTGGAGTGATGAGGCCAGTAGAACTACTTCAGGATGAATGTCCAGAAGAACCGGAAGATTCCTCTAACTCCAATAGTGTTTTTGTTTGGAAAAATTAGAAGCCACTAGCCCACGATGCTGAGATTCATGTGAAAGCTGGGACAATGCAATTAATTCATCTGGTCTGAGAAAAACTTACGAAAGTTGTTTTCATGCATCCATTTGTTCTTTTATTACATGTTGCATTTTTCCCAGCATGGCACTTGTTGCAGGTACTGAATAAGTTGCAATAGACACCCCCATGAGATCATTGCTAACTTCCCAAGTAACTAGTTCACATTGGCTTAGGGTGTTCAGTATTTGGCAAGTGGATTTCTATGGGTCATGGTGAGAATAGTCTTTCCCTTTGGACTCAACCATCCTCCGTGGGGCCTGTGGGAGCACCTGTCGTTTATGTGAGCTTGTCTCTTTATGAGCACCTCCCTGTAACTGAGCCATGATGGCCTTTTATCAGGCTCGGGTGCTTGTTGCTCAATTAACTGCCCTGGATAGGCTCCTTAAATTAGCTGGTCACAGGTAGCCTGGACCTAGATTCCCCTAAAAGGGGCCAGCAACCCGTAACAATCAATGTAGAAAGCAGGGTGTAAATGGTTACCGATTTTTTTTTTTTTCATCAGGCCCCCCACAGCTGACACTGAGCAGAGACCCAGCAGTCACTGCGTCCCCTCCTGGCCATGCCTGAGACAGCAGCTTGGGGCAGACCTATGGCCGGGGGCTTGCCTCCTGCACAGGAAGTAATTAGCTGGGGTGCCTGCATCCCTGCCTAGTGGGGGAGACTTTGCTGGGGCCCCAGTGCTGTAGACTGAAGGGGAGGCACTTCCCTAAGCCCGAAGTCTCAGGCAGGACAGCAGCAGGAATGGAGGGGGGTGGTTGCCACCCAGATTCCAAGACTTTCCATGAGAAGCAAGTGTTAGGAACCAGGGCCTTCAGCAGAGCCAGTCCCTGGGCCACCTAACGAGATCAGCTGGCCAGTAATAGGCTGCCTGATTAGCTACATGGCCTGACTAGTTTTTTTTAAAAAGAAAAAAAAGAGGCATCAGACCAGCTCTTAAGCCCAGCAGCAGCAATAGTTGAGTGGCTGCTCAAAAGCATTCGCCCACTGCTGCGAGAACTCCTATGCCTGCTTGTTCCCAGTCCTGCTCCCACCCTATTCCTGCCTCAGACTCAGTTCAGCCCCTACCTTGTCTCACTCCAAATAACCCAGCGCTGACCCTTGGCTCTGGCTCTGGTTCTTGGGTCTGGCCTCTGGCTCTGACCATAGCCTCCTATTCCTGGCTATTGACTCCTGCACCAACCACAAGGCAGGACTGTCTGACAGCAAGGGTGATGGGGATTCAGAGCTGCACAGTACCTGCCCATGTGTTCTCTGGGCTGCACCCGCCCTGGCACTCAAAGCATGTCAGCATGGTTCAGCATGTCCCAGTACTTCCTTCCCTCCCTGCAGCCACCCAAACTGCCTATGGCTAGCTTTGCTCTCTGCAAGGCATATGCCAAGCTGGGCTGTATCTGCAAGGCATTCCACACACCAACAGTTTCTCTGCCTCATGACTGGGATCCCCTCCTTAGGAAAATTCTGGGTGGACCCCTGCTTGGGAGTAAACTGCACTACAAACTGCTGCTGAAACTCCAACAGTAGATTTAACAACAAACAAAAATAAAACCACCATTTAACACTTAGGTTGTAGTGGCAGATTTAGCAAACTGAACAGTCCCAACCCCATTCAAAACAATGAGAGAACTCCTCAGTCCCATTTGACTTTCAGTTGGATAGTTTTGAAAATTTTACTCAAACTACAGTCTGATCACTGATCCACGTATCACTGATCTGAGCATGGCATAGAATCATGGGACTGGAAGGTTCAAGAGGTCATCTAGTCCAGTCTCCTGCACTCATGGCAGGACTAAGTATTATCTAGACCATTCCTAACAGGAGTTTGTTTAACCTGCTCTTAAAAATCTCCAATGATGGAGATTCCACAACTTCCCTAGGCAATTTATTTCAGTGCTTAATCACCCTGACAGGAAGTTTTTCCTAATGTCCAACCTAAACCCCTCTCGCTGCAATTTAAGCCCATTGCTTCTTGTCCTACCCTCAGCAGTTAAGAAGAACAATTCTTCTCTCTCCTCCTTGTAACAACTTTTTATGTATTTGAAAACTTATGTCCCCCTCTGTTTTCTCTTTTCCAGACTAAACAAACCCAATTTTGTAAATCTTCCTTCATAGGTAATGTTTTCTAGACCTTTAATCATTTTTGTTGCTCTTCTCTGGACTCTCTCCAATTTGTCCACATCTTTCCTGAAACGTGACACCCAGAACTGGACACAATACTCCAGTTGAGGCCTGATCAGCGCGGAGTAGAGCAGAAGAATTACTTCTCGTGTCTTGCTTACAACACTCCCACTAATACATCCCAGATGATGTTTGCTTTTTTTGCAACAGTGTTACATTGTTGACTCATTTAGCTTGCGGTCTACTATGACCCCCAGATCTTTCTGCAGTACTCCTTCCTAGGCAGTCATTTTGCATTTTGTATGCGTGCAACTGATCGTTCCTTCCTAAGTGGAGTACTTTGCATTTGTCCTTATTGAATTTCATCCTATTTACTTTAGACCATTTGTCCAGTTCAATTTGAATTATAGTTCTATCCTCCAAAGCACTTGCAACCCCTTCCAGCTTGCTTTACTTCATGCATTGCTTTTCACTGCACAGTTTTATAAAGTTGCCAGATAATCATTGCTTAGGAAAATGTATGAGAAGGATCATGATAAAGGGATATGACATTTGCCGTTTTTTCTTATGACTAGTAAATTACGAGGCCCAAATCACCATATGATCTAGACACTAACATAGGAAATAAAGGGCATTAAAAAAAAAACCAAACAGAATGAAACTTCAAAGGAGGAACTACTTGACAGTCCTTTCCTGACTTGCTGAGACAGCCAGAGGCAGGAGGCCTGGCGGTAAGCTGTGGAAGAGATACCTCTGAGGACAGAACTCAAGACCAGCAAGGTAACTGTTGTGGTGTTGTTTTACATTTTGATTTGCTGTATTAGGAAATGAAAAGGAAGAAAAGCCTGTCCAGAAGGACCTGGAGCCTGAAGACTGGACAGAAGAGCCTATGAGACTGTTTGTTTGGTGTGAATGTAATGGGAGAGTTCTGAGGAGGGGAGAAATTGTTAGCAGGGAACTACAGAGGCACACGGGGGTGCATAGGAGGCGGCCAACTGTATGGATTTCATGACTTCATCCCGTCAAGGAGGGAAGTGAAAACTGAAGGGGTACCATTAAAAGAGGAATGGATGACATTATCCACTTGCTCACAGAACTGCAACAGTTGAGCCAGGTCCTACTCCTATAACTTTTGCAAAGGCAATAGAAATAGCAGAGAGATACAGTTTGCCAGCCAGCAGCAGTGGCATGGGTCTCAATGCCAACAAAAGGAGCAGTTTCTGCAGTAACTAGAGACTTTTACAGGACTAATACAGGGCAGGGCAGGGCTGGCTTGGGCAAAATGGGGGCCCTGAGGATGACATTGATGCCTTTTTCTGCACCTTTGAGCATGTCACCCATGTTGTGGGTCAGGAAGATGCCACTTGGGCAGCCAGGGTGGTGCCATTTTTCACTGGTGTGGCTCAAGCTGCTTATGGAGCTTTGAGTAACTCACAGGCAAAACTTGGAGTCATACCCCAAATTGAAAGCAGCCATTTTAGACAGATTAGGACTGATGTCAGAAGCATACCGACATAAATTCTGCATGGAGCCATTTCAGCAGTGTGCATGGTCCCACGTGGTAGCCCCGAGGTTGTGGAATCTGGCTGAACTGGGTCTGAGTCCAGAGGTGAACTCTCTTGGGGAAAGTCATGGACTTCATTGTTCTAGAACAATTCTTGTAAATCCTGCCTGTGGGAGCTGAAACACAGTTAGAGCAGTTTTGGCTGGAATCAGTGGAATGGCGGGGAAGGCGGAGGCCTGTTTGGAAGCAGAGGAAGCTGAGCTGTTGGAGCAATAGGCCAGATCAGGACCACCCAATTTTGGGGAAGGCCAGTAGCAGGGATACCCCAACCAAGAAAAGCCCACAGAGGGAAGAAGTTAAGACTAGCCCAGGAAATGGGGCCTCAGAAGAATGATCAACAGCTCATCTATCCTGGCTGATTGGTTTAAAAAAAAAAACACTCCGTAAAGAATGGTAGAGAGATCCCCAGTAGCGTGTTTTTGTTGTAGGAAAGCAGAACACATTCAGAGGAACCACTTGTCATGGAATATGACTTTACAGAGTATTATTTCAGCTACATGGGTAGCCTGGGGTTGCCTTCTAAGAGCCTATCCCCTCTGAGGAGGAAGAAGAGCCCCTACAAGGTACCAGAGTAGCAGCATCCGATGAAGTGAGCTATAGCTCACGAAAGCTTATGCTCTAATAAATTTGTTAGTCTCTAAGGTGCCACAAGTACTCCTTTTCTTCTTCCTACAAGGTACGTTTCTCATGTAATGCTGACAGATCAGGTGTCAGCTCATGCCAAGGCCCTTAGGCCTCACTGAACACTGACAAATGCATAGCTGGAAACCAGTCTGGCTCACCTTTTGTACTAGTATTGTTAAAATAGGTATTAGATTTATACAAATGTGTTTAGTATTTAGACTTTGTGAAATGCTTGTAAGTTGCTGCATGCATTAATCTCAGTTATATCTTCTATATTCTATGTTATAAGGTTATATTGTGTGTTTGCATTGTAAACCTCTAATTGTGCAAGTCAAAACAGGAAAGGAGCATTAATTAATGTAAAATGCTGACTTCTTACAGAAGGTATTAAGTCCTGCTCACCAAGAAGGCCCATTAAAACCAAACGAGCCATTTTGGAACATCAGAGGACAAAAGGCTTTGTTGATTACTCCTCCCCATACCCACGAAGAGGAGATGTGCAGGTGGATTTATCCCATCAGCTTGAATTCTGGGGGAAGGGAATAAAAATCCCTGACAAAGAACTGGTTCTCTATGCTGCTTAGACTTTGGGATGGCTAAGCATAAGCAAAGGATCCCAAGTGCTTGGCCTGGGTTAGCCCTAAAGGACTTATGGAGCTTGCTTATTATAGAAGCTTTTACCACCTTCTGGAACCTAACATTGTAACTCATTTGTGTGTGTGCGTTTACCCCCTTTAACTTTGGAAATAAGTCTCATTTCTTTTTCTTAATAAATCTTTAGATCGTTTATTATAGGATTCACTACAAGCATTGTCTTTGGTGTAGGATCTAGAGCGCAATTGACTTGCGGTAAGTGGCCAGTCCTTCGAGACTGAGAGTAACCTGAATATTGTTGTGATTTTTGGTGTAAGGGACCATATATCAAAGGCAGTCTTGCCTGGGTGGTAAGATAGACTGGAGTTCCCAGGGGGACTGTCTGTGACTCCAGGTTAAGGCTGTTATAGTGCTAAAGTTCACACTTGATGATTGTTTGGTGAAATATAAATATAGAACTCTCGCAACACATTTGGGGGTTGTGCCCTGGTTTGTAACAGCCTGTCCTGAAGTTGGTACCTAGGCTCGTGAGCCACCCAGACAGCTTGACATTGGGATGGAAGGTCATAAGTGGAGTGCTTGCTCTTTTGAAGACTGGAACCACAGGGAAGTGGGACATTGGTCTGAGGAGTACAAGATAGGGAACGAATCTTGCCAAAAACTGGACATGTTCACCAGGACAGCCTGGCAAATGTTGGTGTCATGTAGTTTGTTAGTTAGGGTGACCAGATAGCAAGTGTGAAAAATCAGGACAGGTGGTGCAGGGTAATAGACACCTTTATAAGAAAAAGCCCAAAATATCGGGACTGTCCCTATAAAATCAGGACATCGGGTCACCCTATTGTTAATAGACTTTATGAACTCCATGTTTCTGAAAAGAGGCAGGAAGAGTAAGGGGTTCTGGCCCACTCTGATACAGGAGAGAGTTTAGACCAGAAAGCCAGATCGCTCAGGGAGGGAAGTTGTGAGACAGACAAAGTAGAAGTTTTAGTGTTAGGTCCCCGGCAGAGAGGAGTCCTGGAAAGCAAGTGCCAGAACAGGGGACAGTGGAACCCAAACTGTGCTCCAGGGGTTGCTGTTGGGACCCAAACAATGTCCTATGGGGCAGTGGTGGGCACCTAAAAGGTGGGTCTTGAGTAGGGTTATCAGATAGCAACTGTGAAAAAATGGGACAGGGGTGGGGGGTAGTAGGTGCCTATATAAGAAAAAGTCCCCAAAAACGGGACTGTCCCTTTGAAAATGGGACATCTGGTCACCCTAGTCTTGAGGAAACAAGGGAAGTGTGGATAGCTAAGCTCCTTCTTGGGGAACATGGGAGCAGTTAGTTGAGGAACATCAGGCAACCCTAAAGGAAAGCAGCTGGAGTCTCTGAAAACCCCATTCTTGCATTAATATGCCCAGTGACACTGGTAAATTGTGGGTGAGTGGGGAAGTATCTCCTCAAGTAGAACTTGCCCTGGGGATGGTGATGTTTTAGGGGGGAGTGTAAGTAGGGATTACTTGTAAGGGCTGGAAGGCCTAGGCCAAGCCAGCCCTGATTATGAAAGAGCCACAGCTGGGCTGGATCAGGTGGTTCCAATATGAGAACAGCAGGAAGCTGCAATGAAAAGGAAGCTGCTAGTCAGGGGGGTCGTGAGAGTTGCTGAGGCTGCCAGTGGCAGGAGGCCTGGTTGTAAGCTGTGGAAGACACACCTCTGAGAACAGAACTCAAGACCAGCAGGGGAACCATTATGATGATGATGTCAGTTTTGGTTTGTTGTATTAGGGAAATGAAAAAGTCTCCAGAAGGACCTGCTACAACCATCTAGGAAAGGGCCCAGAGTGGCACTACATTTCACATTTAGAGAAGCTGGGAAATTTACACTGACCTAACTACTGGACACAATGAAATATTTGTAAATAGCAGGAGGAGCCGGGGAAGGCTGGGTATCTTGATGCCTGCTGGAGAAGGATAATTTGTAAGTATATTCCTAGTAATGGAACTCCAAAATCCTGACTAACATCAATGGGAAATCCGACTAACATCAATGTGAGTTCTCTCATTGTTTTGAATGGGGTTGGGATTTCATGTCCAGAAAATAATATTTTTAATTATTATCACCCAAATGTTTCATAACAAGAGTATTTTATAGGTCTGGACTTAAGAAATCTATGCAAAATTAGAGCAACCTCTAATTCAAATATAACTTACTTGATTGAGAGACTTTAAAGATATTATATCTGATGCTTTTAAAAGGAATATAGTGAACAACAGCACCAAACACAAATTAGGGAACAGGGTGGTAAACAAGTTGGACTAGTTAATTTAAAGCCAGGGTGTACTCGTATGTCACTTCTGTCTGCTGACAGGCTGTAGGAAGCACATATTTATTTATAAGATCTTTAGGAAGCAAACATCTGGTCTCTATATTTGTCTGCAGAGCATCTACTACTTTTGAGGCATTAAAATAAATAATACCATCCCTGAATGAATGAAATGAATGAATGATTGATTTTTTTTTTGTCTGTACTTGAGTATCCTTAGGGGACATCCCAAATCTTTGAGGCCTATGTCCAAATCATGAAATCTTCTTAACCCCTTTCCTCTGACAGGTTAGCATTCTCTCCATTTTAGCAAAGGTTTGTCACTTCAGTGCACTGCCACAAAATTCTAGTCTAACATAGTGAGATTGACCATGTCACTTCATGTTCGGCAACATGAAAGGAGCTGTGGTTGCTGTTTTAGCTAGTTTCACTGGGTATAATCCATCAAATACACACCGCCTGAAATACAATGTGTCTGTGACACTGCCAATCTGAGAAAATGAGTGGTGCTATTGTACAGAAACAAAGGCCAACTGGATCTTCCCCTCCCTCCTCCACAACTAGACAAACTAAGCAGATCTTGTTGAACAGGAGCCAAACAGTAAATGATTACCAAGTGCTATATGTGGAGTCGTTGGCTGTGACAATATCTGTGCCTCTCTACATTTCTTTCTAGACATGGAGAAGGACAAAGAATCTGGTCATCTCTTAGACTGAGGAGTCAGTCACAGTCTAGCAGAGAGAAGGAGGCAATAATATTGACTGAGACTCTTAATATTCACAGTGTTTCTTCTAAGGAGTAAGAGGGTACTGGGATGGCACAAAACATGCCAGTAAGGAAAGTAAAAGTGTGTATACTTCGGAGTTTTTCATCTTACATTATTTTCAAGTTTCAGGCAATGTCTGTCTTACTAAGCATCCGTTAGTGCCACCAGGTACAACAGCAGAGAGTCAGCAGGAAGGTAGGGTGGGCTGCAGTGTTATTTTTTTTTACATTGATCCTGAAAATACATGCTGGGCCATTTGCACTATCTGCTGCACATTAGACAATTGATGAAAGCAGGATGGACACCTAGGGATGTCACTGCTTAAATGACATTTAGAAAGGAAACACCAGCTCTAATGGGACAAGTCCACAAAAACAAAGAGCATGGGTAGCTCTAGTGAAGAGGAGTAATAGGCATATTAGACACTATTTTTAAATCCTCTTGGATTATCTGAGTCCCCCCCCCCCAGTTTCTCTACTTTGTAGAACTTCTCAGAATGAAAACATTGTGAAACACACACACACACGCTAGAGTTCCCTTGCAGCATGAATAGCTATTTGATGATTAGCAACACTGTTACATGGTATTACGGCAAACCAAAGTATCTACACAGAGCACTGCAAACTGTCCAATATGAATTAATAATGTAATTTAACATGTTTCCTAGAAAACTATTCTCACAAGTACTGACTCACTCTCAAACACCAGCAGAAATGGGTAAGGAAACACTCCAAAAACATTCCTGTTCTTCAGATCCCAGGGAGTTGGAATAGGCAACTGGTCATCCTCTTCAAAAATTCTCCTTTTGTCCCACATAGGATAGATCTATCTTCTCTCCTTTCTTTTTCACTGACACACTCTTTCTCACTCTTATTAAAACTGAAGAGTGAAACATTCAAAAGTTAGAGAATACCTGAATTAAGGTTGCCTATGCCAGTGCAATCTTAATGTGGCACCTTGTGTGTTTTCATTATGATACAGTCTTTAATTACATGGTCACATATTATTTTTTCCACAGGGACCTCTACCCCAGTCAGTGCACAGGATGGTTAGTGTTCACTTATTGAGAAGCTTTTCAATATTTTGTTTTCTCTTAATTGTTTCATGTGTAGGTCTGAGCCTGATGTACTGCATGCTATTCCAAAAACAAAACAACAAAAAAGCGGAGAAGGCTCAAGAGCTTTTTGACAGGAGCAAACAATGTATTATTTTGCTAGCCTCATTCTCAGAAAATATCAGCTAAACAGTTCCAGTTTGTCAAGATTATAAGCAACTGAAAACATGGTCTTATAATGGGAAGTGTCAAGCAACCTTAAGAATAGGTGGTTCCCACATCCCCTGGCTGCAGGATGCTCTGAACCACCCCTCCCCCGGCTTCCTGCCCTCATTGCTTCCCAGCCACAGTGGGAGCTATGACTGGATGGGGAGCTGCCTTCCCTCCCTGCATCTGCCCAACCCCCATGCATCTGGACTCAAAGAAAGGATGCTAAAAGTTCACCCAGGCTGTGATTTTCCCCAAGTCTGGCCCTTCCTCCAGATGTATCTTAGGACCCATGAGACCACACTAGGGTGCAGAATCTAAAGGAGCCTCAACAAATAAAATAATTTGAATAAAATGAAAGAAAGAACTAAACTTCTAACTAAGAACAACTAAAAGTAGCTATATCACTGCTAATTGAAGTGGATCTAAGCTTGATCCAGCCAAGTTCCAGTCTGTCTGCAACCATAGTTAGAAAGAACTGAGGCAGCCAAAACACCACACCCCCTTTTATAGGGCCAGAGGGGGTATGCGAGATTGCTCCAACAACACTGCTGTGGTTGTTCCATTGTCAGAGTTGCACCACCAACACTTCAAGCGTGGGAATCTGTAGGGACGCTCAAAGAACAATAGTAGGAGAAATTAATTTGATCATCTGGCTAGCCAAGAATCTGCATCAATTCCTATTGGAGGGCAATCGGGCAACTATGATGCATGCCTTTATCAGCTCCTGGTTGAAGTATAGTGACTTACTCTATCTGAAATTGATGGAAGGGGCCTGGCTGTGCTATACTGGCATGCTACATTGCTAAAGTGCACCCCATGAACCTCATAGGCTCCTTGTTTGATTCCTGATCCAGTTCAAGGCCCTGGCATCAACCTACATGACTAAACTGATTGTGACCAGGGAATCTCACAGACTGCCTCTGCACACGCATCTCATCAAGAGAGCTATATTCATCAGGGACAATGGAACTGTCAAGACCCAGGATGAAGCTGTCAGGATATGGAGACCGAGAGCCCCTTGGAGAGGTCCCTAGACTACAGAGCACTCTACTTGAAGAAATCATGCCGAGGCCAAGTCTCACAGTATTCAGAGCTGGATTTCTCATTGTGATGAGACAGAAGAGAATCATCACTTCTCACAAGAGGAGAAAAACTGCACGTATAACCACACCGTTTTCACCTTTTCTAACTCACGACTCCCCTGCACTGCACCTTCTCTCTCTCTCCAGCTTCCTCTTCATTATAGCTGCCTGCCACTCTTATAGTGGAACTACCTGATCCAGCCCACATGTGGCCCCTTCTTAATCAGGGCTGGCTAGCTGTAGGCACTTCACCCCTTAAGGGCAAGCCACTCTGTTACAATGAGCTTTGTGATTCATAGTTTTTTTTTTGTTTGTTTTTGTTTTTTTTAAGGCCGGAAGGGACCATTAGATCACCTAGTGCTGGCCTGTATAACACAGGCCATAGAATTTCACCCAATTACCCGCTATTGAGCCCAATGATTATGTTTTACTAAAGAAAAGGAGTACTTGTGGCACCTTAGAGACTGACACATTTATGTGAGCATTTGTTAGTCTAAGGTGCCACAAGTACTCCTTTTCTTTTTGCGAATACAGACTAACACGGCTGCTACTCTGAAATCTGTCGTTTTACTAAAGCACATCTTCCAGAAAGGCATCAAGTCTTGATCAAGAAATGGGGAATCCACTACTTGCCTGTTCCAGTGATTAATCACCGTCACCGATAAAAATTGGTGCCTTGTTTCTAATTTGAATTTGTCTGGGGCCTTTGCCTAGTTCTTAATAGAGTACAACAAACATGTATAGTTGCAGACGTCTTTATTTTAATACATTTCAAAACATAGCTCTGTAATTTGTAGTAATTTTAGCCCATTTAGAAGCCAATAGTTCTTTAAAAAAAATTGGCACTTACATTTTGGGGGATGTGAGCTGGCATGATTATTTTGAGGTCTTTAGGTAAAATCCTGGCCCTATTAAAGTCAGAGGGAGTCTTGCCACTGGGGACTTCTATGGGGCCAGAATTTTATCTCTGGCTTTTGTTTATAGGCATTGATGATCTGTCGTTTGTGGGCTATTTGTGATTCTTTTTATCTGACTGCTATCTTTGAATCACAAATTACTCTTGTAGGGGCTGGATTTGTTAAGATATTTTATTTCATGTTGCATTTAATAAAGATTTTATCATTAGCATGGCAGCTTAAATGTAGAGGGAAAGCCTGTGACAGTAGGGTCAGACATTGGTAAATCTGATGGCCTGGCATGAGGACATCATTGAAGAAAGACTTGGAGTGACTTTAAAAGAGCAGGCGATTGCTGAAGGATGGATGCATAGATAGCTCAAACCTCAGCAGGCTTTTGGTATGGATTTTTTCCCTTGAGTTCAGTGTGGATTAGGATCAATACTAGAGACACTCTACATTAAATGGAGTATTCTCCTTTTGCAGTTCTTTGCTTTCAAGACTGACTGAAATTACGGTATATATTCTACATGATACAAGGTTCTTTGACTTACTCCAACTCTTACCCAATCCAACCGGTGTATTCCATGCTCTATAAAGAGAATAGCCCTTCACAACTGATGTATTTCATTTAATTTAATCCTGCACATTTTTTCTTTTAGTCACCTTTTCCTGAGTTTGATTTCTTTGTTGTTGCAGTATTTGCTTTGAGTGTGCTTTTCTTCCCTTTAATATATTGTCATTGTTTTTCTGAAAGGTATGTTTCAAATAATGAAAATTAATCTAAAACCTTATTGGTGTGGCACTGTACATACATTTTACTCAGAAAAATATGTAATAATTTGTAAGGCTGAAAGAACACAGGGTTTGAAGACAGGAAGTTCTGAGATTTAATCCTGACTCTGCCACTAATTCATTGTGAATATGTCTACACTGCACATTAAGCCCAGGCTCTGACTCAGGTTTGAGTCCAAGCACCCCTTTCATCCATACATCAGTCTGATTCAGCTCAGCAGTCACTCAGGATGTTGGCCCCAGGACCTGCTGTGGGAATGGGTCAGAACCCAAAAATAAAAAGTTATGGCAACTGCCGTAACTGACTATATGCATGCTACCTCTGAAATACAGTGCGAAGCATCTTCTGAGAGAAATACAGGGCTCAGTGTTCAAACCTTGACATCTTTAACAGACCACAATGGACCATCAATAGTGAAGAGTTGTGTTCCATGATAGTATGAAAGTGGGGTTTTGAGGTGGGGCGGAGCATTTACAGGGCTTAGAAACCTCAGACTATAATAGATCCTGGGCAATAGCAGTGACTGAACAACAGCTCAAGATGTGGACAAGAAAGATTTCTTTGCCTAGCCTTAGCAGACATCTCCTGTACAAATCCCTTGACTTGGGCTTTGCTTAAGAAGAAGGGATTTGATCTTTCAATGCTCTTTTTTTAAAAAAAAGGTAATAGTGTAAACAAGTGCAATAGCATTCCCATTAAGTGTGCCCTTGTCAGTTTTAGGCACAATGTGCTGGTGAATCTCTGAGTATTTAGCCCACTCTAACTGGAAAAGAGTAGCTTTAAAATATAGCAATTTCCATTAAGCTTAAAAGTTATTTAATTTTTTGTTTACTGTGTATTATGGGGGCTTGTTTCTGTTTGGAAAATATGCAACAGATGAACATATTTTTAGCTTCACGACAAGCAGTGTGTGCCTATCCTCAGGAGTCCTTGGCTTGAGTGTAAGGCCTTGGATTGGTGCTAGCAGGAGCTGTACTTAATAGACAAGATAGAATTCTTGGTTTAAGAAATGTAAAACCACCACAGAAAATGACAGATCTCTTTGCCCTTAACATAGAAAAAAAGCTTTCTCCCTAAATCTGCAAAAGTGCGGAAAGCTTTAAAGCATTAAGTGATGCAAATCTAACAGATTTAGATGAGATTTGAAAATATTACCTCCACTGCCTATAAACATAATGGGCCAAATTCTGCTCTCATTCACACTGCAGCTACCCCCTCCCCCCGAAATAAATGAGGTATCCATTCTGGTATAACTGGCAGCAATATTGACAGAGTTGCCTTAGTTTAATTTAGAGCAGATTTTGCTCCAATAGTATTAAAATACTTTGTTCTCGTTGTACCCCTGTATGCTGATAAAAGGTGGTGTCATACAGCAGGTGATTATATTGAGGTGAACTGTAATTGGCTCATATCAAAAAGAGACCTCGATCAGGAGCTCTGTAATTAGTGAATTACATTCTCTATGGGAGTATCATGCATCCGATGAAGTGAGTTGTAGCTCCTGAAAGCTTATGCTCAAATAAATTTGTTAGTCTCCAAGGTGCCACAGGTACTCCTTTTCTTTTATCAGAAAGTAGTTAAACTACCACCAAGGACCCAGGTGGCTGTCAGTTTCATGACTCTAGGAAGTGCTTACACTTTTAAACCAATAGGAATTTTGTGAACAATTTCCCATTGCTACTACAACGGTGAGGCCAGAATCCCTAAACTTTTCTGTCACACAGGAACAAAGTGCTGACTTGAACAGGGAAGCTGGGACTAGGAATGGGGTATTGAGAGAGGGTCATTAATAGTCTTATTGAGTGGTTGGGGTCACAGTTTACCTTCACAGGATTAATAAAATGGGTGGTCTTTGTGCTGCTTTATTATTGGAGGGTTTTAATTTTGCATAGCACATATTTATGAATCAAAAATAGTTTAGCTTTTAGCCTTTAAGCTGAAAGTATTTCATTGTGCTTTTCAAAGTAGCTATAAAACATAGGAAGAGCTTAGGGGGAGAAGACTGTGCTCCCACAGTAAATCAAAAGTGAACAGACAAAGGTCAAAATACCAAAAGCCCCAAGAACATTAACACTTAGGATATAAAGATTTCCTCAGAAACTAATGCTTGTTCTTGCTTTAGATAAAGCAGACACCTTATCTTTGTGAGTTTACAAAATGGAGCCAAACTATACAAGTAACCACTTTAACTAAACCAAGGCCTGGATCTTTTAGCAGTCTGTAGTCATTAAAGCTCTCAGAAAGTCTCCCAGGAGCCAATATGCTTGCTTAAGTATATGCTGTAAAAGGTCCCTGAGATTTACAAGGAACTGCTCCATGCTAAACTAGGCACCATCTGATAAACAAGCAATTTTAGCTGCAGGCTAAATGATGCTCTTTGAGGCTTTGATTTACAATGCTGCAGATGATATATTTGTAGTTCTAGGATAAGTTCTGTTGTGGACCTGCTGTGATTACTCATCCATGAACCAAAGTTAGGAGCTTAGATCTTCAACTAGGAGGTCAGAAAATTGCCAGTGGAGCAAGAAATGTTTGATAAGCCTTATTTAGATGCAAAACATATAAAAAGCTTAAATTAAGCAAACAGTTGTGAATACGTGCGCTTTCTAGGGACCAAGGTACTTTGTAAGCTTGATTTTAGACGTATTTTAAGTCCAAAATACATGAAAATAAGTCCCAAATTGACTTTGTTGGCTAATTTTACTTTCATTATATTTTGAAAAGCTGCATATACTTAGTTTATTATTATTGACATCTAAAATAGGAAATACTCACTTGGAATTTAAATCAGTTTGGAAGTAAAAGCAAACTATATCACATATGTTTAAGAATCTTAGACCAGAAACTCTGAAAGCCTTGGAAAAAAAGTGAAAACGGAATCCAGCACTCTGGAATTGCTTTGCTTTCATAATTCTTTCAGGCAGGTCAAGATGTGTGGGTCCCATCCTGCAAGCAGTAAAGTACATCTAGCAAAGCGGTGAGTGCTCTTAACTGTTCCTAAAGTCAGGGATTTTCTAGATATGCTAGTGACTTCCTTATCAGGAGCACATGATTAATGGATTAGAGAATATGTGATTAAAACTTGCCACTACAAATCCTTAGATTTATCCAAAAATACTATTACACAGATTATGCCTTTTCTGTTTGACCAGCAAAAATCTATAGCACTCCCTTTCTGCTTTTCAAATACAGCCCTAGTTGATTTCACTTCTGAAATGCAAACCAGTCAACCAAGCTGACCTATTCATCACTAGAGCTGGTTGGGAAATGTACTTTATTTTCCATGGCAAATGGAGACAAAAACAGTTCATATTCACCTAGTTTTTTCACATAATTTTTCAGAAACACTGAACTTGATTTTTTTCAAGTTTCAAAATATGATTTTTATTTTCATGGTTGTTGAAAGAATTTATGGGGTTTCAACAAGAACCCAAACACTTTCTGCATAAATTGACATTTTCACACCAAAATTTCAGTTCTGTTTAGAGAATTTTGACCAGTTTTACTTGCCATTTTTGGACGGTTTAGCTTATTAAGGACTCAATTTTGTGAAATGCTTCATGTCCTTAACTCCCATGGGCTTCTTCAAGGAAGTGTGGGTGAAATTGAGTTCAGATTTCAGTTTATGAATTCAGCATATCTGCTTTCATGGGAGGCAGCATGATCTAGAGGAACAAGCATATGACTGAAGTAAGGAAGTCCTGAGTTCTAACTGAAGTTCTTACAATGACTAGCAATGTGACCTTGAGCAAGTCATTTAACCATCTGTAAAATGGCAGTTAGAAGTATTTAACTTCCTGGAGTGTTGAAAATATAAATGAATGACATTTTAAGTAAGCAGACAATGAGCCAGATCCTCAGTTGGTTTAAACTGACTTCAACAGACCTATGTTAATTTATACCAGCTTGGGATCTGGCCCATAGTTTGTAAAATGCTGTGTTGTAGTAGTCATGCTAATAGCAAATTGCTGCAGTTAAGGTTGGAAAACACTAGCATTAACCTCCTTTTCATATCTTTAACGAATATTCCACAGGATCAAATAAATATAAGTTACTTTCCTTGGAAAGCAGCTAACTCCTAGCATGTGGATCTGAAAACCAACTGATCTGCCTAAATGCCAGGTCTGGACAGGCCAGCCACATTTAAACTCTGCCCCAGTATATTGCTTTCTCTATCTTGTATATATTAAATAGCAATGTGTGTGTGTATATATACACATTTACATTATATATACACCCCCCCCCCCACACACACATACTTAAGTCCTTTCACCACACCACACACATGGAAGTTGTAATTCATTTTTGTCACATATACAGTACTGGCTAGATAATGCAAACCACCCCTGGGAGAATTATATTATGTGAAGCTCACTATTAATGTTCTAACAGCTACAGTAAAATGATTTTTAATAGAATTAAATCTGGCTTTGTGTATTGGCACCAATTCTAAGGCATTTCCAATGTCAAGGTCCCAAGGGACTTATTCTTCTCTTGATGCACTTGTATAATTCCCTGTAATGTGAAGGAGATTTACAAATGCTCTGCAAGAGGAAGGTGTATATATATATATATGCCAGCTATGGTAATAGGCTTTAATTAGCAATGTGTTGCATCAGTTAAAAGGAACTTGCTCTTTGAAAAACCTTTGAACTTGCCCTTTGAAGAAGTACATAAGAGCAACATAGACACCTAGGAGGTTTATCACTCAGGGCTCTTGTTTCTGTCTCAAACCATGACATAAAATAATATAATTTCTTTAAATGACAAAGATGTCAGGCTTGAATGTCTCAAAAGTTGATGATATATACAATATATTTACATTTTTGGAAAAAAACTTTGAATAGTGTTTTGCTAAAAGTGCTGATGCATAATGTCTGTCCAAGTACTATTTCTAACAGTACATCTCATTTGCATGTCTTTATAACAAAAATCTATTAGAACTCCATGTGGAGAACCCTCTAAAAGTGAATATTTTTCACATGGGCTGCTAACTCAGAAATACTTTTTTTTTTTAATGTTCACCATTAGTTTCAAACTGGTAAATTATTTCTGTTTGCTACATATATCTTTGTGGAGCCAATGTAACTTTTTACAGAAATTGTTTATGGAACACAGTGAGACTCTGTATGGGGACAAGTTTACTAAAGGATAGTTACTCAGGCTTGACCTTCCGCCTTATACATGATAAAATTTTCAAAAACTTAAATGTGTGTGCTCCAACTCTGAGAGAAAAATGCCAAGAAGAGTGGGGCTCGGACCTTTGTTAAGGATCTGGCTGCCCAAATGGGTTTTTCAAAAGTGCTCAGAGGCCCCCCCGACGCTCAGCTGGATACTTCATGACTTTGTCATGTCAATGGCACAACTGAGCCAGCAAGCACAGATTAAGGCACTCAGGCACCAGCCTTGCCTTGATGTGGTCATGGAAACAGTGAGACATGTATGCAATAGTAAGGTTAAACGTGGAGGCTGCATCTTTATTAAAACCCTTAACCAAGAGGAACTATTTTCCTCAGCTACCTGGCAGGGCTTTTCCAATGCAGATTTCAATTAAAAACCAGTAGCCCTGGGTTCTGCAATCCTGAGGGCAGCTATATGGGCAATGCTCCTTCTTCACCCTCAAGCCCACCCAGGGACCCTGGCTGGAAACTTAAGTCTCAGCCCATTCCCCTCTTCCAGACAGGAGAGATGAGATGAGCCATGTGCTCCACAAGACAGGGAGGCAAATCTCTCACCATGCAATGTTGTGCTCTTGGCCATGTCCATGCAGGGACCTCACCTTGGACCATTTTTAAACCCACCAGCTGCATTGAAACCCACTTAAGTTGTGACAATGTAATTTAAATCCTCCAAACTAGACCCCCAGAGTGTTGGATGGAAGGTTAAAAAAAGCCACTCAGAAGTTTGCTAGTTTCACCAGCTGGGAACATTCCTTCTAGACCCAAACAAAGTCTGGTGATCCAACTAGCTCCCAGAATTGTAAGACATCTAGCCCATTAGGTAAGGCTGGGGTAGAAAGCAAAAGAGCTCAAAATGCATACTCCCAGCAATAAACACAAGCAGAATTCACCCCCTCAACTTCTCCTGGCAGGCAAGAGCCAATCAGCCAATCCCTCATTGCACCACTGTCCGAGGGCAGCAGCAGTAGGCAAGTCAAGCTCTGTTACCTTGGGCTAGCCTGCCAGCTGAGGTGGGGAAGGAACCAAAAAGGAGCAGCACCCTCCCCTATCCACACACACTGTGGAGGGGGGGGGGGAGGGAAGCAAGAGAGCAAATGTAGTATTGCCCCAACCACTTCTGCTTGGTGATCTCCATATCCCCCTCCTGCCTTCCCGCACACCTGAGGGGAGAGCCCTTTGCCTCCGAACCCATCGAAGTCATACCCCAGTGAGCAAGGTGAGCATTGTTGCTCTGGCACTGTGTTTCTGGGTCTGTGATGTGTAAACATGTTAAAAAACCCAAGGCACAGGAGGGATATGGGTGACACACATGCACATATATTGATTCAGTAGGCAGGGACAGCTGAATCTGAATCCTCATTAAAATGATTATACCCCAAATCTGAATTTTGCCAGATTCTGAATGGTGGGACCTTTCCACACCCTTTGCAAGGCCTTTCATCTTGCAAAATAAAATAAATTAGTAAATCTCCATTCCAATTGCAGAATATCGAATCCAGGCAGCTCGGAAAAATGTGGAAATATGCAAAGTAAACAGATTGTTTCTGACAGTAACAACATTGCAATTGCAAAAAGCATCATCAGATTGCAACATACATGTACTAAGCTTTGAGAACAGCAAAATTCAGTGACTTGAATGTCTACATAGCAGTTTTACAACCCCACAGCCTGAGCTAAAGTCAGCTGACTTGAGCCAGCCGACCCAGGCCAGCTACAGGTATTTAATTGCAGTGTAAGTGGGGTTTTGTTGTTTTTTTTTGGGGGGGGGGAGGAGGAAGGAAGGTGGTTAAATGAAGAGCTTACATTTGGGTGGTTGTTAGTTTTTGAAAAAGTATTTATATCTTTCTTTCAGGTACATTAAAATGCAGTGTTTCAATAAATAGGATGGAGGCACCAGCTTAATAAAGTAAATGAATATGTCATACAGCCAAAACCAAACATGGTTGGACACCCAGATCATATTCCTCTAGTACTGTATCGCTGAAATTGTTGGTGAACGAGTCTGTCAAATAAAAGACACAGCCTACAAGTATCACAGCACCCATTTCTTTGTACAGATGTGGGAAAGCATTTGTTAGAGTGCACTGTGTGCAAGAAACATTCTTTGGCTTGGTCACTGAAAATATTGGTCAGCGATGGGAACCTCCCAAAATACAATGTCAGCCTTTTTCCCTCTTCTCTGTCACCTTCATGGATGGAGATCAGTGTGTAGTTTTCAAATAATGGCAATTTAAATATTATTTTATCATTCCTGGACCTGAAAAGTGAAAGTTGCACAACCAAATATCAAAATCTAAGTTTCAAATATACACTGTAATGAGGTTTTGTTGGTTAGCTACAGGAATACTTTTAAAAAGGAGCTATTTAAAAGCCTTCTAATGAGAAAAAGTACATACTCATTTTATTCAGAACACCTGGGGTGAAATTCTCACCTCTACCATGGTGCCTTTACCCTGGCAAAAGGGGCCGGCACCCTGTAATGGGGCTCTAAAAGCCCCAGGATCAGCTACAGAGCATTCCCTTGGTGCAAGCACTGCAGATACAATCATTGTGGATGTTCGGTTCTAATTATAGTCTCAGGACAATATCACGAAAGAGAAAAGCATCCAGTTGCCCTTCACTGTACAGTCTAGCAATGTTTCTTAAACTCTTTGTGCTGGTGATCCCATTTAGACAAACAAAATCATGACCCCCATTAAAAAAATTGCAACCTCCTACCTTCAGGGCCTCAGAGCTTCAACCCCACTGCTGGGCATGGAGTACAGGGCTCCAGGTTTCAGCCCCACTCAGGACATGGAGCTCTGGGCTTCAGCCCCGCTGGGGCTCCTGGCTGTGGCTTTTCACGATGCACAGTTTGAGAACTGCTGGTCTGTAGTGGCTCAACAACAGGACAGCAGCCACTGGAACAGTTAAGGAGAGTCCAGATGTAAGGGGAGGAACTGGGAGGGCCAAAAATACTCTGAAACATGAGGAGATTAAAAATGGTATGGTAGATACCTACTAACTCCAGGGTTGGATTATTTGCAATACTGACTTCCAAGAGTGGCAAAATCCTCCTTCTGTTAGCTAAAGGAAAGCAGAAAACAAGTTGGGCTTTTGCAGGAAATAAATTGCCAAGCTGGTAATTGTGACTGACAGCATAATAGTCTGGACCAGTGGGTTCTGCTTTCTCACACACATACACGCTTTTTTTTTTTTTTTTGATATCGTCAATGTAAATAAAACAGTTGTTAGCAGAGTGAGATTAAAAGCACAGTTTCCCTAAACAGGTAGCAGCTGTTACACCTAACCCTGCTACTTGAATATAGGGTTTTTTCCTGTATACATGAGCCAAATAGCCCCATTTTCAGTACTAAGACCCAGCATGGGTACTTCTACTCAGGCTTCACCAAACTCTGGCCAGAAGCATGTGTTTAGATCAAGTTGTTAAAATGCCAGGTGTTCTGTGTTTGATCTCTCTGTCCCTGCTTGCTGAATTAGTAATAAGCAAATCAGTTCAGAGCACTTCACCCCCAACACTCCCAGTTTTCACTCAGCACAAGCCAAACAATTTTTTTTTCTGTTGAGACTTCAAATAGTTTAGTTGACTTCTTTAAGAAGTTCAATATTCATGAGCCTCTGTACTTCCTAGTTGTAGCCAGGAGTGGGAGTGCCAAAATATTGCAAGAAAACAAGAAGTTTTCAACAAAAAGGACCCTATTCTATGAAGCATTGAGCATCTGTCTTCACTGGGCTCTGAAGACACTCAGCCCCTTCTTGGAGCTTGGCATTCAGCACCTTACAGGACCAAGTTGGATGAGATGAAGGAATTTAAACAGGGCTCTCCCAGCTTGAGTTGAGCTCCCTAACCACTAGACTAATTCTCTGTCTCTATCCCTATTAATATGGAATGTAGAACAGCTTTAAAAAAGGAGCTTGAGAAAGCCACATCAGACTAGCCTGGTAGTTAGGGCACTCACCTGAGAAGTGGGGAACCCCTGTTCACTTACCTTCTCCTCCTGATGGGGGGGGGGGGGTGCAGAGGGCTGACTGAACAGAGATCTCCTCTATCCTAGATGAGTAACCTAACTCCTGGGCAAAAATTTACGTGGAGTTAGTCAGTCAGGCATGCTCTGAGTATGCCTATAGGATTAGGCCCCACAGGTATTCCTCTGCCTATCTTCTGTTTTCTGGCTTGAGGATTGCACTGGGGCTTAGGCAGGAAATAGGCACCTGGAGACTTGCCTGAGACACCAGTGTTAGAGCAGAAAATGTAGGTGCCTATGGAAACTTTACAGAGAAATATAGGTACCCAGTGAGTTTAGGTAGCTACAGGGTTAGGAGGCAGCTGAGTAGGGGTTTTGTAGATCACAGTGGTGCCTTAATCCTTTGTGGATCTGGCCCTAAATCACCAGCAATAGTCAGAGGCACAACTGCTTTCCTCCTGTGCTAGTTTGATTGGGATGAGGAAGTCAGCTGTGCTTCTGAATGTCAGTTGGAGCAGGTGGAACTCATTACACTAATCAGGGAAGAGAAAAGGCTGGAATCCTCTCAGAAGAGTAGTGTGTGTGTTCCCAGAAAGGAGAATTTATTTGTCTGCCTCCCGCCCCCACCCAGTTGGTTATTCATCCATATCAGACCCCTTTTGTCACAGAGACTACTTCTAAAGTCCTTATTCCAGTCAAACTCATTAGAAATTGAGGCTTCAGAATGGGCACTATGTACAGAGTCCCACTATAAGTGGACAGAGGCTGTCTGGTAAGGGGTTCTGCCTCTCCTTTTCATTCTGGAAGTGGTGACAAAGCATCTCTTCATATCCTCCATAATGACAGGTTTCAGAGTAGCAGCCATGTTAGTCTGTATTCGCAAAAAGAAAAGGAGTACTTGTGGCACCTTAGAGACTAACAAATTTATTTGAGCATAAGCTTTCGTGTAGCTCACAAAAGCTTATGCTCAAATAAATTTGTTAGTCTCTAAGGTGCCACAAGTACTCCTTTTCTTTTTTCATATCCTCCAATCCTCTCAGGGTTTTGGTCTCCAGTCTTTGCTAGGAGCAGCTGGAGTAAGAGTAGGAACCAGTGCTTTCTCCTTAGTACTGCTCTCCCTTCCTCTTCTGTCCTGAGCAGAGAAGGAAGCGGAAGTGATTATTACCTTGTAATGCAGCTTTTAATGCTGTGGGGAAGGTGATAAATTCTTCATTCCAAGAGGATTAGCACAGTGAAACCTACATACAGTAGTGTAGTCAAGCTTTGCTGCAAGAAGAATTAAAATGCATTGAAACAACTGGGAACTTTGCTATAGGTGGAGTCTTATTGAAAGTGGCTTCCTCTGTGTTACCTTATGCTGTATTGATGAGACTGGTTCCAAAGTATAGGCATGCAAATACTCTGACACAGTATATTTTATACAAGACTTCTTTAAAATCAATAAACAACCTTTAGAGTGTACAAATAAAATGGTGTGTAAATGGAAAATTGCATCATATTTAAGTGCTGATAATTGTAAAAGAAGTACAACTCCATATGTGTCCTGCTGAATAGAGGGGCTTGATTTTTCCTTTCATTTACACCTGTTTTTCATCATCTAACATCTCTGGATTTACTCCTGACAGAGATCTGAGTCTGTCTCTGTGGTCTTGTCTAAGTTGTGCCCCAGCCTCTGATGAAATAGCATCATTACCAACCAGTGTAGACAAGAAAAGTAGCACTTTGCACGGATGGAGCTTAATGTGATTTCAAGCAGGAATTGAGTGAGCGCCACTGCTACAAACTGCTGCTTTCTTTATCCTCATGTAGGGTTTGCAGTTATGTCAGTAACTGGCTGCTAATTGTTGGTATAGGGAGAAATTCCCAGTGTAGATGAGGCCTAAATTTTGTCACATTTTATGTAGTACTGTGTCTTAGAAGAGGAAATTTCAAATGTTCTTTATGCAGACAAAAAGCCTTGTGTTTCTTCTGTTTTGATCCCAACTGGTTTGGGTATTTTGAATATTCAGTCATCTGATTTTTGCTGGTTTCTTATTACTAGTTGACAAAGATGTGGAGAATGGAACTCTCATCTCTGAGTATCTGGGGTTAACTTCTAAGGTAAGTAATATCCTCTGAATTCTTACATGTTTTGGTGTATTTATATAGTTTCTGTGCTGCAGAAAGAACAAGATGACTAATTTGGAGCCATTTTGAAGTTGACAAGTCATGAATGTGTAACCCACATACTTTTTGGGTGTGTGGGGAAGAGGAGGGGAGAGAGAGAGATAATGTGTGTTTATGTTTTAAATGAGTCTGCTCTACAGCCTTAGCTAAAAAGTAGTTGGCTTTTAGCTCATGCAGTGAAGGCTCATGCACTAAGTTCCAGAGGTTCGATCCTGACAGATGTTACAAATGCACTTAGAATCTTCTTATATTTACTGTTCAGTGATTAAAAAATATCTGAGTTTCATGGTTGGTGTCTATGTACAAAAAACCAAGACCAAACTAAAAAGCACAACCTTGCAAAATAAAACTGATTGCTTTTGTGTTTTCAGTTAAGAACAAGTTGTTCCCATGATCTTTTCAGTGGGGAAAAAATATCAAGGTGGTGGGGAGTTAGAGAGGAGGGAGAAAAATGCGGGAAAAAAACCCTAGGGCCCTAATGGTGAATGACTTGATGTAAGTGGGTGATGGGCTTGCACAGGGGCTCAACCCTATGAGTTGGCCTTTGTCATTGCATTATCACAATTTTTCTGTTTCTATTTTGAAGGGGAGTAGAGTTATTTTGATTTTTGATGTATCAAAAATAGGTCAGTAAATGGCTATTGATAAATAGTTAAACAAAAAATGTAATTTTTTCCGTATAATATTAATCAAAGCTTTATTTAAAAACATCCCTCTGAATTTTGTGAAGGATGCTGTAAAAGTGGATCATCATATTGTTTTAGATCATTTTCAGCTTGGTCTATTCAAGTCTTTGATTATCCTGCTCTTTGCTAGAAGTAGAAAAAGAAGGTATACCACCTCTTAAATACGACATGCAGTTTTGGTTGCCTCATCTCATAAAAGATATATTGAAATTGGAAAAGGCACATAGAGGGAGAACAAAAATGATGAGGGGTATGGAACAGCTTCCATCTGAGAAGAGTTTAAAAAGACAGGGACTATTCAGCTTAGAAAAGAGATGAGTAAGGGGGAGTATGATCGAGGTCTCTAAAATCAGGAATGGTGCAGAGAAAGTGAATAGGGAAGTGTTATTTACCCCTTAACATAACACAAGAACTAGGGGACACCCAGTGAAATTACTAGGCAGCAGGTTAAAACAAACAAAAGGAAGTACTGCTTCACACAGTGCACAGTCAATCTATGGAACTTGTTGCCATGGGATGTCATGAAGACCAAAAGTATGATTGCTTAAAAAAAAAAAGACAAAGAACTAGATAAGCTCATGGAGGATAGGTCCATCAATGGCTATTAGCCAGGATAGTCAGGGATGCAACCCCATGCTCCAGGTGTACCATATGACAAGTTAGGAATCACTCAAAATTGCCCAGTTCTGTTCATTTCCTGTGAAGCATCTGGCACTGGGATAGATGGACCATTGATTCTTATTTTCATAAGTTGCATTTATTGGAGATGTGAGAAATATTTGATACTACTAATAAAGGCCACAAAGCAGGGGTCCCCAATGTGGCGCCCGCGGGTGCCGCGGCGCCCGGGGAGGAATTTTTGTGCGCCTGCAGGACACCCTGCCGCCGAGAAGCGTTGCCGTTTCTCTGCGGCATTTCGGCAGTGGGCTGTCGGGCGCCCGCCACAGTATATGCTATAGCAATATGCTATTCCCACAAGTAAGGTTGGGGAACATTGCCATAAAGGGCAGTGCCTGATTTATAGATCATCTGATCTAGTAGTAAAGAGGATTCTATAGGTGATCATTTCTGATCAGCTCTGCTAAAGCAGCTCTTTGGCTATTTGGGACAAATGGGTAAAGAAAGAAAAATGTTTGAGTCTTCAAAGCCTCATAGCTTATTTAGCAGTTAGAAGTACAAGATCAAGCCCTTAATCTGAATTTGAAAGTATGCTGAAAAGCTTCTGATCTGCTAAGACTTTCAGTTCAGAGTTCGCAAAAAGAAAAGGAGTACTTGTGGCACCTTAGAGACTAACAAATTTATTAGAGCATAAGCTTTCGTGAGCTACAGCTCACTTCATCGGATGCATTTGGTGGAAAAAACAGAGGAGAGATTTATATACACACACACACACACACACACACAGAGAACATGAAACAATGGGTTTATCATACACACTGTAAGGAGAGTGATCACTTAAGATAAGCCATCACAGCAGCAGGGGGGGAGAAAGGAGGAAAACCTTTCATGGTGACAAGCAAGGTAGGCTAATTCCAGCAGTTAACAAGAATATCAGAGGAACAGTGGGGGGTGGGGTGGGAGGGAGAAATATCATGGGGAAATAGTTTTACTTTGTGTAATGACTCATCCATTCCCAGTCTCTATTCAAGCCGAAGTTAATTGTATCCAGTTTGCAAATTAATTCCAATTCAGCAGTCTCTCGTTGGAGTCTGTTTTTGAAGCTTTTTTGTTGAAGTATAGCCACTCTTAGGTCTGTGATCGAGTGACCAGAGAGATTGAAGTGTTCTCCAACTGGTTTTTGAATGTTATAATTCTTGACGTCTGATTTGTGTCCATTCATTCTTTTACGTAGAGACTGTCCAGTTTGGCCAATGTACATGGCAGAGAGGCATTGCTGGCACATGATGGCATATATCGCATTGGTAGATGCGCAGGTGAACGAGCCTCTGATAGTGTGGCTGATGTGATTAGGCCCTATGATGGTATCCCCTGAATAGATATGTGGACAGAGTTGGCAACGGGCTTTGTTGCAAGGATAGGTTCCTGGGTTAGTGGTTCTGTTGTGTGGTGTGTGGTTGCTGGTGAGTATTTGCTTCAGACTGGGGGGCTGTCTGTAAGCAAGGACTGGCCTGTCTCCCAAGATCTGTGAGAGTGATGGGTCGTCCTTCAGGATAGGTTGTAGATCCTTGATGATGCGTTGGAGAGGTTTTAGTTGGGGGCTGAAGGTGATGGCTAGTGGCGTTCTGTTGTTTTCTTTGTTGGGCCTGTCCTGTAGTACGTGACTTCTGAGTACTCTTCTGGCTCTGTCAATCTGTTTCTTCACTTCAGCAGGTGGGTATTGTAGTTGTAGGAATGCATGATAGAGATCTTGTAGGTGTTTGTCTCTGTCTGAGGGGTTGGAGCAAATGCGGTTATATCGTAGCGCTTGGCTGTAGACAATGGATCGAGTGGTATGATCTGGATGAAAGCTAGAGGCATGTAGGTAGGAATAGCGGTCAGTAGGTTTCCGATATAGGGTGGTGTTTATGTGACCATCGCTTATTAGCACCGTAGTGTCCAGGAAGTGGATCTCTTGTGTGGACTGGTCCAGGCTGAGGTTGATGGTGGGATGGAAATTGTTGAAATCATGGTGGAATTCCTCAAGAGCTTCTTTTCCATGGGTCCAGATGATGAAGATGTCATCAATGTAGCGCAAGTAGAGTAGGGGCATTAGGGGACGAGAGCTGAGGAAGCGTTGTTCTAAGTCAGCCATAAAAATGTTGGCATACTGTGGGGTCATGCGGGTACCCATCGCAGTGCCGCTGATTTGAAGGTATACATTGTCACCAAATGTGAAATAGTTATGGGTCAGGACAAAGTCACAAAGTTCAGCCACCAGGTTAGCCGTGACAGTATCGGGGATACTGTTACTGACGGCTTGTAGTCCATCTTTGTGTGGAATGTTGGTGTAGAGGGCTTCTACATCCATAGTGGCTAGGATGGTGTTTTTAGGAAGATCAGCAATGGACTGTAGTTTCCTCAGGAAGTCAGTGGTGTCTCGAAGATAGCTGGGAGTGCTGGTAACGAAGGGCCTGAGGAGGGAGTCTACATAGCCAGACAATCCTGCTGTCAGGGTGCCAATGCCTGAGATGATGGGGTGTCCAGGATTTCCAGGTTTATGGATCTTGGGTAGCAGATAGAATACCCCAGGTCGGGGCTCCAGGGGTGTGTCTGTGCGGATTTGTTCTTGTGCTTTTTCAGGGAGTTTCTTGAGCAAATGCTGTAGTTTCTTTTGGTAACTCTCAGTGGGATCAGAGGGTAATGGCTTGTAGAAAGTGGTGTTGGAGAGCTGCCTAGTAGCCTCTTGTTCATACTCCGACCTATTCATGATGACGACAGCACCTCCTTTGTCAGCCTTTTTGATTATGATGTCAGAGTTGTTTCTGAGGCTGTGGATGGCACTGTGTTCTGCATGGCTGAGGTTATGGGGTAAGCGATGCTGCTTTTCCACAATTTCAGCTCGTGCACGTCGGCGGAAGCAGTCTATGTAGAAATCCAGGCTGCTGTTTCGACCTTCAGGAGGAGTCCACCCAGAATCCTTCTTTTTGTAGTGTTGGCAGGAAGGTCTCTGTGGGTTAATATGTTGGTCAGAGGTGTGTTGGAAATATTCCTTGAGTCTGAGACGTCGAAAATAGGATTCTAGGTCACCACAGAACTGTATCATGTTCGTGGGGGTGGAGGGGCAAAAGGAGAGGCCCCGAGATAGGACTGATTCTTCTGCTGGGCTAAGAGTATAGTTGGATAGATTAACAATATTGCTGGGTGGGTTACGGGTTAAGTTCAGAGTTCTTAGCTTTTTCTGCCACAGTTGGTGACACCATCACCTAGAGGAGAGAGGAAAGATTTCCTTGCAAACCTTGCACTCCTTTACTGCCAGCTCCTACTCCAATCACAGTCAGTGAGAGTTTTGCAATTGCCTTAGAACTGCATGATTGGACCCTTGGTCACTTTAGTTTATTGTTAACTATTTGTATTACTGTGTGTATGCACAGTGCCTAGCAGAATGTGGCCTCTAAGCTCTAAAGTAAGAGACATCCTCACTCTGAAGAATTTGCAGCCTCAACAGACAAGGCAATAAGCTGTGGGAGAAAGGAAGTGGTATTACTGTATCTACATTATCTACATTTATACATGTATCTACATATATGAGAAACTGATTTACTGAGATATTAAGTGAAATGCCCAGGGTCCCACAAGAAGTCTGTGACAGAGTCAGGAATTAAACCTGAATCTCCTAAATTCAGGACTTAGCCAGTAATTCAGAGCTAAATCCTGCAGCCCTCACTCACATAAATATTATCATAATCTATCACTTGTATCATGCTAAGTCTACAAGGTGCCTTTACAGACAGATAGGAAGTTGAGTTCCAGACCACCAAATGCTACAACTTCAAATGAATGAGACTACTCAATCCTAAATTCTAATGAGATCAGAAGGAACTGATTTTTCAGATATTTGGTTTGAAAATGTATTTGATTGTTTCAATTCACTGCTCAAGAAACAATAAAGTACAAATTATATGAAAGGCTAATAGATTATTCAGAAATAAACAATAATCAAGACTTAACACGGTGAAAAGAACTGTCTGCTTACATGTGAAAACATTTTTCATTTTGTGAACCAAGAAACATTTTAGCTTTTAGAAAACTGCTGGCCATTTACATTTGTTGCTATTTAACATATCTGTTGGTGCTGGTTTATATTACTCTCTTATTTCAGGTTAGTGATTTGCTCGTTTACATTTTTAAATATAAAACATACATACTTTATACCTTGATCAATTTTAAAAATAGGAACGTGCAGTAATGAATCAAGATATTTGCGTGGATTAGCGGTTTTAGTGGAGTAATGATGTGTAGGTTTTGCAGTTATAACAGGACTACAGACAGTTTCTGACATGTAAATGCAGTGCCATCAGTATCCTTCCATCGAGTTTTGCAAAAGAGAATTGGTCTATTTGGCTTATCCCACTTTGATTTTCCCAAGAAAATCAATATAATAAAGTAATTCTTTCCTGCCATCCTCCTCCGTGCTAAGCTCTTCTGAGAACAGTTAGAAGATGTTTTTTCTTCAATTATTTCAGGTTTTGTTTGCATTAAATCTTTTCAAAGAGACCCATGTAAATGTGCTACTTTAATAATGATGTTTCCCTATGAAATCAGCTAAATAAAATTTTACATTTAGAGTGAGTAAGAACCAGTTATGGAGAAAATTGTTCAATATCTGTTTCTTCCTTATTTCTTTTTCTATGCAAAACCTGCTGCAGCTATATATTGGGGGTAAGAGTTTGCTGGTATTGTATGCATAATTCATGCTTTTGGCCTGCTATCTGCCCTTCTGTTTTGGGAATCCTACAAAATTAGGAAAAATTATTCTTTACTGCGCTCAGTACAATTCGTTTGCAAGGAATGTAATATAACACACAGCACACCATACTTAGAGCAAAATTCTGTTTTCAACTCTGAATGACAGATCTTGACTCTAATAATCTCCCAGAGTTCTGCACATGTAGGGCGATCACAGTAACAGAGCTGAGATCTGCTCTGTGGAGCTTGGAGCAGAATTTCTCTCTACTATTGTAATGATGCTTAAAAAAATTGGATAGATGGATGCTTCGAAGACTTTTAATGTAGCTATGGTGGGTATTTTGCCAGTTGGTAGGATTTAATTTAAAGTAGAATTACCTGTTACTGATTACAACTTGGTTATATGGATCATACATTATTTTCCAAACCAAAAGTCATTTTTCACTGCTCCTGATGTACATGCTCCTCGCTTATAGTGGTGTGTGGACTTGAGTTTTAGGAATCGGTTTGTGGTTGCTGTCGTCTGATGTGTTCTAAATCAGGAAAGAAGAATATCACACCTTTCTGGGTGCTGCAGCTTGAAACAGCCAATTAGAGCCTGTCTCTGTAAAGTAGACATTTTGCTTCTATGCTGCCTATCTGTCTGATTTGGGAAGATTACTGTTATATGAATCTGGGTGTATTCTAGTGTTGATTTGATTCAACTAGGTGAGGTGAGGTTTTTCATAGGAGTGGATGGGTGAGATTCTGTGGCCTGCGCTGTGCAGGAGGTCGGACTAGATGATCAGAATGGTCCCTTCTGACCTTAGTATCTATGAATCTATAAACTATAAAGATGGGAATTGTAAAGGAGTTAACTATGTTTTAAAAAAAAATTAACAGTATATCAGTTTAGTTCAGTGACAGCAACAAAATTCCAGTTGATTTGACCTCACAATATATTGAGCAGTCTCACCACTGCTGGTGTGTCAATACTAGGGGCCTGACACAAAGTTTGCTGATGTCAGTGGGAGTCTGTTAACTTCATTGGGGTATGTATCAGAGCCTTGGAGCTAGCAGTTTAGAATTATTGAAGAAACTTTGCAACTGGATTTTTTGTGACCTCTCATATTTGAATCACTATTCCTCCTGCTCCCCCAAAGACACTAATGGAAGAACATGCTTTTGCTAAATAATTGGAAGTAGAACTGGTCAAATAGGATTTGCAGAATATACAAGTTGGTAAATTTGGCTTTGTGAAGCATTCATGAACCAGCCACATTATCTTTCAAGCCCATTCAGTATTTTAAACTCACAAGTAAATAGAGCAGTTTATGGATTATTCATGAAGTATCTGATGTTGGTTTCCAAACTTTAAAATAGTTATCCAAAAACACCAGTGGATCAAATGTATATGCTCAGTGTCGGATTAGACTGAATATGTATTTGATGTTGAATACTTCTGTTGACCAAATTGTGTAGACCAGTTTCAAAGCTGTGTAAAATGCTTGAATACTCAAAGGTTCTGAGACAGCAGAATTGAGCAGAAGTCCTAGTATGGTATTGCTAACCCCCAGAGTTTAAATGTCAAGAGTCAGGCCTTCAAAAACATGAGACTGTCTTCAAATGATAAGGAGTACTTGTGGCACCTTCGAGACTAACAAATTTATTGGAGCATAAGCTTTCGTGAGCTACAGCTCACTTCATCGGATGCATTTTACGAAAGCTTATGCTCTAATAAATTTGTTAGTCTCTAAGGTGCCACAAGTACTCCTTTTCTTTTTGCGAATACAGACTAACACGGCTGCTACTCTGAAACTCTTCAAATGATGACATTTTTAAAGAATATATTTTGGGGTTCCTTTTGTTTGCTCTTTGTCTTGCATCTTAGGTTGCACTTGGGTCACGTTTTCAAGTTTTCCTCCACGACTAGGAGGACTAGAAACTTACCATAATTATAATTAATAATAAACTAAGGTTCTCATAAAATTCCAGAGCCTGGGACTTTTAAGAAAAACACCAAAAGTCATAATATTCATGACAAATATACAAGAATTGGGAATAACAGGTAGCATTCAAGGAATATGTCTGATTCTCCCTTTTACCACCCCTAATCCCCCAAGAACTAACTTGGTGATGCTATGTAGCTTGTCATTTTATTTCATAATACCAGTGACTGGATAAGAATTTGGGGCTCAACTTTGTGCTTGGGAATGTGTGTATCTGTGTGCATGCATGTGAATTCAAGAGCAGACACTGGCCAATTGATTACCTATAATTACACCTTTTCCACTATATCTTCACATTTTAATACTATTAGCAGTAGTATATGTAGGAAATGAAATTCAAGACCAATTAACAAATGTAGGCAGGATTGATTCTACAAACACTTGCAGAACAGAACTGTGTGCATCCAGGAGACAAACACCCAGATATAGGAGGGCAGAATAAACTGCAATCTGCTGCAGCTACTGTGACCTGATGCTGCGGAAGTGAAACTCCATATTTTTGGGCCAAGAGAAGGCGAGAATTAATTTAAATCTTCATCCCTACAAGAATCTCCCATGTACAACACATCTACAAAAGTACAGTGTTTGACCCTTGATATTTGGAGTATGACAGACAATGCATCACAAGCCAATCCCTCTCTGTTAAACACCTCTTATTTAACAGCACTAGTACAAAAAGAGTTTCCTCTTGTTTCATCGCTTTGCCACGTCAGACAAGGTCCAAGATTTATTAATGGTTGATGAATGGGTTATTCAAATCGGTAACAGTACTTTGTCTTTTTGTTCATTGTTACTGCACTGTACTTTCAATGACAATCAAGTTACTTACTGCACACCACTAGAATTGCATCAAATATTTTGATATGCAGTAAGTTGGAAGAGTTTGTTTTGGCCCTCAGGTTCTAATGCCTGGATAATTACCTCTGTATGCAGCCATTCGCCCAGGGGCTTGATCCCCTGCTTCCTTATGACAGAACATTGTTGAAGCTGTGCCAAGTGGAAAACATCTTGCAGTAATAATGACCTTTGCACAGGCCTCTCTGAGACAGTGTCCTTACGAGTTTATAGAATGTTTTATTCCAGACAATATTATTGTTGCCAGGCAAAGGTTTGTGTCCAGAGTTGTCAAGCTCCCAGTATTTTGTAGTTGTCTGTTCTGTGCTCAGGATTCCATGAGTTGAACACCAGCATTCCCATTAAACTGTAGCAGATAACTCAAACCAAATCTCTGTGGTAAATCTGCTTTCAAGCACCTGGTGCATTTCCTCTAATGAAGCCTTTTTCTCTCCATGATGTGAATCCATTAGACACTGAGAAGCTTGAGTATGTAAAATATTTTGTTTATCTGGCTCTCCTCAAAGGTACTGTCTGTCATCATAGATGTCTCTAGTAAATATAGCAACAGTATTGCTGAAAGAGGGAATAATGTAATAGGCAATTAGATTTATGGCAAGCATAAACTGTAAAGCTTCTAATAACCATAATTCCTAACTTCAGACATAATACCAGTATTAAAGCCTAGTTCTCCCAAGTATTTTGTGTTTCTAAAAATATCTTAATTATAATTTCAGTGTTTTGCCTCCATTACAGTACCTCTAGTTTGAAAGCAAAAGGAGCCTGTCAAGAGGAGACAAATATATACAGAGAGGGGGAAAAGACAAATTGCTGGCTTTGTATGTTGTGCAACTAAAGTGGACAAATAGGGAGTAAAAAATAATTCTGTCAGACCAAGAGGAAGTGTATATGAGAAGTAAGATCAGTACTTGGATGGGAGTAGAGCATGCGAGTGCACAGAGAGAGCTAATGTTGAAAAATTTGAAATGTCACCATTATATTTTGAATATAATTTGAAACCCTCTTAGAAAAGCAGCAACTGATAGCTAAAATGGTATAAAGGGAGGGTGGTAGCAGGACTCTTATTAAAAGTAATTACATTTATAAAATATGTATTTAAAGAAACTCTTTAGAAGCCCTATCTCTCCTTCACTCCAGAGCAGTTCATTGCTGCTTGATTGGTTGATGGCATAGACCCAAAGCTCAGAACTGCCTTTAGTAATTGGTGGGTATCTCATGTTGGATCTTGACACAGACTTAATTGTTTAGCAGACTGAGTAATTCTGTGCTTAGTTTTAAGGTACATGGCATCAACTTTGTCACTTGTGATAATTTTTACATCCTTTTGGTACTGCAGTGAAGAAACTGCTGTTACGATTTTATTTCTTTTTGTTCTCCCTGCCAGTGCACCAAAATTCTGTAGGCAGCAGATTGGCCATGCCTATAGACTTTCCAGCTCAAACGAATATAAAGCAGTTATTAGTCAGTTAGAGAAGCAGGTTCCCTTAGAGGAACTGCAGACAATTGGTTTTAGTGTATGTGGTTGATAGTACTATCATTTTAATTAAAAAATCAGTAGATCTGTTTTATAGAATTTTTGAAGCTTTGCCACAAAAACAAGCCCTGCATTGGTCTCAATTTCCAGGCCCCAAGCATTGCACCCTTATAGGAGACTGGAAAATGTAAATGTACCATTTATAAGCTGAAACATGACTTTGCAAAGATATTACATTGGGGTAGAGGCTGGTGAATTTCAAAGTGTAAGGGATGATTGGAGGAGGTCAGGTGAGCACCCCAAAATTTGAATGCTTATCTAAACCTTCTCTTCTCCCTCCCTGCACTCTCTGCACAGAGATCCTTCTCTTTTTCTCTTCCCTGGTCATAAATCTGTCTCCTCCAGCTAGTACATCATCTCCTCCCTACAATTTGTGACAGGCACTGAATTGCTCTCTGCACCTAACCTCCAGAGTTCAAGTCATTTTTTTCCACATTTTCACATCCCTATGATCACCCTGCACCTTGAGCAAGCTATGACTTTACTACCTTTGATATTCCCATCATAGGGCTCAGCCCATCTCAGGTTTCTGTTGTGCCTGGTGTTAGCTTCTGTGCCAGAGTACATTGCTATTTTCTGACAGGAAAGCACGAGAATTAGCAAGAGATTAAACTGGCCTGGGTTAACAGATAGTATATACCTCTAAAGCAAAGACTAGAGATATGCTGGACTCCACAGTGAGATCATTGAATGTACTAGCTCAGCAGTTCTCAAACTGTGGGTTGGGACCCCAAAGTGGGTCGCAGCCCCATTTTAATTGGGTTGCCAGGGCTCGCATTAGACCTGCTGGGGCTCGGGGATGAAGCCAAAGTCCAAGCCACACCACCCAGGGCTGAAGCCCTCAAGCTTCAGCAGGGCTTGGCTTTGGCTCCCTGCCCCACCGGGGGTTCAGGTTTAAGTCCCCCTTCCTACGGTCGTGTAGTAATTTTTGTTGTCAGAAGAGGGTCACGATGAAATGGTGGGTGAGGTGGGTGGGTGAGGTTCTGTGGCTACAGTGGGTGGGTGAGGTTCTGTGGCTTGCAATGTGTAGGAGGTCAGACTAGATGATCATGAAGGTCCCTTCTGACCTTAAAGTCTATGAGCTCAGAGACTAGTTTGCAAGTGCCTTAGGGGAAGGGTTTGTTGGAGTTCTCAGGGAGGGAGAATATATGTGCGGGTCTCGAGAGGGAATGTTTTTACAGGAACACAGTAGAGAAGGGGGGTGGTGGTGGGGTGTTCAACTGAACTGATCCAAACCTTAAAACAGTTTTGAGGGAAAGGGTTTAGGTTAGACAAAAGAAGGATTAAGAGTGAAGAAATTTATATTCCTTGCTCTGCTGCAGAGCTTCTTGTGAGGTTGTGGGCACATCCCTTAACCTCTCTTTGCTTTGATTCCCTCTTCTCTAAAATGGGGATAATATTTATCTATCACAGACTTGCTGTGAGGCTTTCCGAGATCTTCAGTTGCAAGGTAATATATAAATACAAATGACTATTTCTGAACCAGGTCACCAATTGTAATCTTCAATTATTCTTGCACAAAATAGCTTGACTTGATTAAATATCACTTACCCTTGATAGAATAAAAATATTAAGGGAAGATGTTCCTAAACATTCAGATAGATCTCTGTTGAATTGCTATGTCTTATGCCAGAAGCTCTCTCTTTGAAGGATACTGCAGGATATTGGTTCTGGGATGGACAAGATGACTTTTAATAGATCTTTTGTATGTCTGGTTCAGATGATTTTGATTAATAGATTCAGGCCAGATGGGACCATTCTGATCATCTAGTCTGAACCCCTACATAACATAGGTTATTGAATTTCACCCACTAATTCCTGCCTTTGGCTCAATATTTTGATTGAACTAAAGCATATTTTAAAGAAAGATTTCCAATCCTGATTTAACAACTTCAAGTGATGGAGCATCTACCACATCCCTTGGTAAGCTGTTCCAATGGTTAATTACTCTTCTTGTTCGCTTGTTTTTTTTTGTTTGTTTGTTTTTAAAAAGCATTGTTTCCAGTTTTAACTGTTTTTAGCTTCAACTTTCAGCTATTGGATCTTGTTATGCCTTTGATAGATTAAACAGCTGTCTGCTAACAGATATGTATTTAGACCATTATCAAATATCACATTAGTGTTCCCTTTGATAAGCTAAATAGACTGAGCTCCTTAAATTTCTCATGGTAAGATATTTTCCAGAATTTGAATCATTCTTACAACTCTTCTTTGTGTTCTCTTCAATTTTGCAACATGTGGACCCTAGAACTAGGCACAGAATTCCTGTAGAGGTCTCAAAAATGCCATATTTTGAGGTAATATCACCTCTCTACCCTGGCACAGTGTTTATACATCTGTGATGCGATCCCCGGGGTACAACCTGGAACTGGGGTGCCCTGTACCCCCTTAACTCTCCAGCACTTTGCTAGTGAAAAGCAGCAAACCCTCCGGGCACTGTTATCACTCAGTACAACAGCATGTGGAGCCTCACACACAGCTAAATTGTGTGAAGGCTCCCTGAGCTCACAAATCATACATAGAAAGGCTCCCACAAATCTCCCAAGCCCCTAGCCTTGCAACTCAGAACTGTACCATCTGTCCTGGTGAGAAACCTGGTAAGTTAATTACCCAGTTCATCCCTCCTTCGATGTGGAGAGGACACACATGAGCCTTTGTAAACTGAGCTGAGATTTCCCAAGCACTGCAACCAGACCACACTGTTTTAGGTAAAATATAAAACAGATTTATTAACTACAGAAAGATAGATTTAAAGTGCTTATAAGTGGTAGGCGCAAAAGGCCAGAGATAGTCACCAAAGAAAATAAAAGGTAAGCATGCAGTCTAATTTTTAAACCTTATTAGACTAGGCCAATTTGGATCAAGCAATTTTGGATCAAGCAATTTTTCTTACCTTACTGGATTTTGTAGATAGGTTACAGTTCTTAATACACAGGCTTCCCCTTTAAGCCTGGGACCAGTCTCCTCAGTTAAAGTCTTTGTTTTCCCAGCATCCTTGTTGCTTCCAGCATAGGTGGGGAAGAAGAAAGGCAAAAGCATGATGCCACTGTCCCCTATTTTATATCCTGAGTCCATGTGCCTGGAAAACACTAGCCCAGATATGTCCTGCTGAGCTTTGCTGAGTAACCTGGTTGAGCAATCCCTCACTGTGTGATGCTTTACTTACAGAATTGTAAATCCCTTGTTTACAACTACCCTGCTTATTGATGATTGCTTAACATCCTATTGAGGTGGATCACCACCCTTGTTGTCAGTGGGGAACTAACAACAGAGACTCTCAAACTTGGAAAATATTTCAGTAACAACCATACTGCAAAATTTCATAACTTCATACACGCTAATGGATATATGTATTTGGACAGATCAATGGGTTTCAGTAGATCATGACTTTTCATATATCATCTTACATGGCATGCTTTGTATGAAATATATCATAATTATATGCTGGGGTGAATATGGGGGTTCCAGGGTGGTGCTCTGAGGTACAGAGTGCCACAACATTCAAGGATTGTATTAGACCTTTTCACCACAGCATTTCAATGGGAACTCATGTTCAGCTAATTATCTACTATGACCCCATAGATTGACAGTCACAGCTTTTCGGGATTAATTGCACCATCCTGTATATATGGACTATATTTTTTTGTTCCTAGACATATTTATATTTGGTTGTATTAAAACTCAACCATCTTACCGGTAATCCAGATAAGTGGTACAAAAGATCTGTCCTTCTCATTATTTAGTATCCCATTAATCACTGTGTCATCTGCAAACTTTCAGCAATGATTTTGATTTTTTTTTTCCAGTAAGATTTTTGAATAGCATTGATTGGACCCACAGCATATCCTGCAAAACCTTGCTAGAAACATCTCCACTTGATGAATCCCCATTAGCCATTATGTGATGAGATCTATTAGTTAGCCAGTTTAAATCAATTTATTACGTGCCATATTGAATTTGCATAGTGCTAATGTTTTAATTAGTACTAAGTCAAACAGCATACAGAAGTCTAAATATATTATCAATCAAGTCTGCAATCTCATCAGAGAATTTTGTGTTGAAACCATGTTGATTGACATTAATTATAATGCCACTATTTATTGATTGAGTCTCCTATCAGTCGTTCCTTATTTTGTCAGGCTAGGTAGCCTATGCTTACCCAGGTTATCCCATCTAACCTTTTCAAATATTATCACAACATTGACTTTTCTCTTGTCCCTTGAATCCTTCCCAGGTTTCCGAGATCACTTGGGTTGCATATTCATTCTGAACTAATTCTTCAGGGTACTTAGGCCCAGATCCTCAAAGGTATTATTTAGGCACCTAACTCCCATTGATTTCAATGGGAGTTGAGGACCCTTACCCCTTGGCTAGTCAGGTCTATGATTGTGTAGTGAGTCTTTCAAAGATTTTTAGTCTCTCTGTATGTATTTAATTTTGCATTTTGTCAGCTAAATTACACATCTCTTACATGGAAATCATTAGCATATAATTTATGCCATGTGCTCACTGGAGTTAGTATTTTGTAAAGGAAATAATCCCTAATATGAATAAAAATTTCAGCTCTACATGAAGTAATAGAAATGCTTTAGATGTTTGTGATACACTGGAAAGCTTAACCTTTAAAAATGTTCTTTTCAGTTTATATGCTTTCAAATGGCTTCTGAATAAGTTTTCTTCAGTTGATTGCTTCTAAGAATTTTGCTGTAACATCCAAATGACATTTTATATCACATATTTGTAATTTTAAGATATGAAAGATATGACAGGAGAAAAGGCAATTGAACTCTATATGAAATCTATAGCCCTTAGGAGAAAATGAACAAGGAATAACAAATTCTTTCATAGTCTGCATTGGTACTATCAGTAGTTATCTAGCACATGGAAAAGAGCATAAATATTCTGCCATCATTCCATGTGGGGAACACTCTTTGACATCAGTGGGGAGTGTTATGTAAAAAACAGTGACTGAATTTGATTCGGGGCCAAATTCATTCCAGGTGTTAATGATATGAATGGAGTTACACCACTGATAAAATTGGCCCATAATAACTAGTTCTCCAGGGTTAAATTCTGCCACCCTTATTTATACAAAATTCCCTTTGGCCAGGTATACACTACAAATTTATGCTAGGATAGCAATGTTTTGTGGTGGGGGAGAGGGAGCTGGTGACATATGTATACAATCAAAAACCTTAGTATAGACACAGTTATATGGACATTAAAGTGCCTCTTTTTGTGGTTGTTTTTTGTATAGCTTATTTTGCTTGCAGAATGAATACAAGAAATATTGGGAAAAGCACTTTTTCGCTGACGTATGCTGCACCTACACTAGGAGGGTTTTGCAAGTATGGCTATCTTGGCAAAACCCTTACATGTAGACCAGGCCATTGGTGTCATTCGATGAGAGTCTTGTTGGATTATGGACTACAAGGGGTATCAGCTTTCTCCTTTGGGATATTGCCTCCTGATCCTGCCTGCCTGGTCAGTTACTGTTTTCTACACCTGCAGCCTGTATGCAAAGGTTTGAAATTAACCCAGCCAGCCTTAAGAGGGCTACTACTCTCTCATCCTTTCCTTTCAATAATGCAGCCACAGACTCTGCTAGAATGTACCAGGTGCTCTTGTAGCAGCAAAGAGAAAATCCATCTTCGATTGTGTGATTGCTTTCCTTGAGGGCTGATTGGACTCTTTGCATCCATGATTATTAATTACTGTCAGGCCAATGTTTTCAATGATTAATTGACCTTGTCTAGTTAAAACAATAAAGGCCATTTAATAAGCACAACATAAATGAAAAGGAGTACTCTTGTCTATATTTCTGAATGATCCTCAGTGATATGACCGACCTAAACCTAGTGGGAAAGCACTGAAGTGCACTAGCAATTTTGGCAGCTATAAAACCAAACAGCTTGTGTTCCTTGTTGCTGAGCACGCTGTATAGGACAATTAATAACTGACTTTAAAGAGGTCCCCCTTCAGTCATGGCAGGCTCCTTGCTTTTTCTCCTAATTAAACTCTGATTCTCCCTGATACGTAAAGGGCCAGATTCTGTCATGCTGGTGCAGGGAGGTATAAATGTCACTTCTCTGTGACAACCGGGTTTCCTGCACCGGGGGAAGGAGGGTGGGACTCAGCTCAAGGGGCAGGTTGCTGCCATTTCCCTTCCTCTAAATTTCTACCAAGGGATTTGGGTCAGATTTACTTTAGGGTCTGGGGGAGATGCACTGAATTGGTGCATCCTCCAACCCCCTCTCCATCCCCAAATCCTTGATAGTGCCGGTCACTTTTTAGACATGATTGGCCTCCTCTCCCCTCTGTGAGGGAGGCTGTGACTATGTTCCAGTGCCACAACCTCCTTCCCTGGTGTCCACCTGCCTTCTCTCTCCATTCCTCCTCCAAAGAAAGACTTTCAACTGTTCGAGCATTGTTTTACTAGTTAAAGGGATGTTTGTGTGTTTCCTGTGGTGTATGACCTCCCTCACCCCTGCCACGCATACATGCCCGCCACATGTACAGCACTTATTTTTCATTGGACCCTCTTTCTGACTCTCTGCTCTGTTTTTTCACAGCCTCTGTATTCATTTTTAATACTTTCTCCTCACTATCCCTTTCTTTACTCTATTTTTCTCTACACCTGACTTTTCTACTTCCTGATTTTTACAGCCTCTCTGAACTGGAATGTAAACTCAGTAATGCTCAAGTCTAGCTTCAAAACCCATGATGCTTGAGGAAGGTTGAAATTGGACAAAGCTAGTTCCCTTATTCCTGGTTCAAATATTATAGCTCTTTCTTGTGGTAATGTCACTCCCATTAAAGGGTTAGAGTTCTTGATTACTGGCGTATGTACCTGCCTCAGCCGTTTGGTTCAGCCTATGCGTTACTTCTTTTCTTCTGTGTGTATAAAATAAAATGTAGTTATCTCCAAAACGTACAGCTAAAAATGAAAAGCTTCTGCAGTATTTTATTATTTCTCAGTACTATACTGTTCTATCTATTTACTTGTATAAGTTGATCCCTCCCTTACAATATAGAAGAGTAAATAAATTGAGTAACCTGTATATAAGTTGACTTACATTTTTCCACCAGTGCTCTCTGTCAGAATGGGTGAATTATTATTTGTTTGTTTATTGTGTTATCAGATCACCTAAGAACTCCAGTCACAGACCAAGACCCCATCCTGCTAGGTGCTGTACATACATAGAACAAAAAGTCCCCATCATCTTTTACAAATATGATTTAGAGATCAGCCCAAATAAATTGAATTCAAACTTCATAGCTGTGGCCTGCCTCTATCAAAGGCCTAAAATGGGAACCCAAATCTGAGCTCTTCTAAACTTTGGTTGTGAAATCCTGATTATATTAAAGTGAAAATTTTACTATTGACTCAAATGGGACCAGAATTTCACCCTAGGTCTTTAATTATGACCCAAAGAACACTCCTAAATATGTCTGACTATCCTTCTTTGAAGAAGAAAATTCTGATGTACACCATTCTCAATCTACCACAGTGACATTGATTTGAACTTAGTTTTTATTTATTTATTTTTGGAAAAAAGAGCCTGTTGGGTAGGGTGACCAGATAGCAACTGTGGAAAAAACAGGACAGGGTAATAGGCGGCTATATAAGAAAAAGTCCCAAAAAATGGGACAGTCCCTTTAAAAACAAGATACCTGGTCACCCTACTGTTGGGGTAACTGAGAACAAGGTCTAGCTTAATCAAGGCCAGTTCAAGATTTCCGTGACTTCAGTGGGAGAAGCACTAGAATTTAGTCTTGACTATAATGTCTGAAAAGAAATCCCAATATCGCTTTCCCCCCTCCTCTTCTTCAGAAGACCAGTAAACATTTGTGAATCACTGAAATCAAGTGCTGAATTACATGATCTTATTTAGTACTTTAACCGGAATTGTAATTGGCATCATTTAATATCTGACAGGGAAAATAACCTGGAGACAATAACACAGAAAAGAGCTCTTATAAAGTATTGTACAGCAGCAATATTTTTAGCTCAACATAAACTTTTGGGGGCAATTGTAATACATTGTAGATGACACTGCATGTCAATAAAATTGACTTAAGCATGTTGACTCAAACCCACAATTAGACCAGAATTGGCATCACTAATGTATGTTAATGATAGGATGGAAACCTAATTTTGCAAAACAATAATGATTTGTAATAGTTTATAAATGAAGCTTTTAAAGTCTTATAATTGGCCTATTAATGTACTCTATCTAATGCCTAAAGCAAGCCAACTTGATCCTTTCCTAAGCAACAGAAATAAAGTTCTAACCATTTTAAATCAAGAGGTTCATCGGAATACATCCTTAGCTGAAACAGGGATTTGAAAAGAACTCGCTGGGGAAGACTGGGACAGATGCACACGAAGTTTGGACAGGAGAGGGGAGGGAAACAGGCAGGCTAATGCCAGAGGAAGCAAGCTGTCCTCAGGAGAAAGGCTATCTGTTTGAGAAGAGAGATCCTGGATCCTACAGACAACCCTGACTCCAACCCAAAGTATGTTCTAGAGTGGTGAAGAAACTGAGGCAGAAAAATGAATGTAGAGTTTATTATTTTTGTACAGAGCTGTATATTTCTGGTATGATTAAAATATTATTGCTCTTTATTTAGAATTCTCTACCAAGTGTTTGTGCGTTATATGTTACACCTACCATGTGGCTCTTTGAAGAGGGAGGCTAGAAGGCTCACCCCTTTTGGTAGGGTTCTGGGAGAAAGTGGGTGTAAGCTATGGGGGTAACCTGGGGATCAGTGCTGGTCTTGGGTCCTAAGGCAGGTGGCCTTCAGTGCCCAGGATCTGTGCCAGAGAGGCCAAGGGAGCAAATAGTACTGCCCCCTGTTGAGACCCAGGGGATCTTAAAGTACACATGGGATCCTGTGGCTGGGTCCCCACACAGCAGTCTGGTGGGCTGCTAGCAGGGACCACTTGACCTAATCTGTGACAGAGGAGTCACTGAATTAAACTTAAAATTAATACTCCAAGCAGTGGGGTCTGATCAGTTTTCAGCTAGATTTTCAGTTTTCAATGACTGGCAAAAATGCGTGTTCGGAAAACTCAAAACTGCATTGTGGAATTTGTGTGGCGGCTGGAGATGTTAGCAGCTGGAAAGGTTCTACCTGGAGCTCTTGGCACATGGGGGGGGAGGTGTGGAGAGTGGCCTAGGGTTGCATGATAAGTAGTTTAGCTGGATGTTTCTTTTAAAATGATCAGCAGTGAAATGGCTAAGAATGTTGACATTTATAATATTGCTATAGCTGGCAGCAAGCGGGTCTTTGATCCAAAGACAATCACAGACCTGGTTAAAGCAGGGGGGCATAGTAAACACCCTACTTTCAGGTTCTGTGGAAGAAACAATTAAGCCCCTGTATCCAGAACTAAACTGAGTTGTTTTGTCTGAGGGATTCTTTGATTGCAAATGCTGGAGCTTGGAGTTTGGTTTTGGCAAGCTGTGTGTCTTTGGATTTGTCTACACTGAAAATGCTACAGTGGCATAGCTTCAGTGCAGACGCTACCTATGCTGATGGGAGAGGTTGTCCCATTGGTGCAGGGAATCTACCTCCACCAGAGACAGTAGCTAGGTTGATGGAAGAATTCTACACTGGGGGTGGGTTGGGGTTAAGCCGGCATAGCTAAGTGTGGATTTTTCACACCCCTGAAAGACATAGCAATGGTGATGTAAGTTGCTAAAGAAGCTGTTGTGAGTGTGACCCTGAAAAGAAGCAGAGAGACACTGCTTCTTGAGCACAGAGCTCACTGGAGATTTCTCAGCAAGGCAACTCCTGCTGCTGTTCGTTTCTGCTGTGTTCCTGGGAACAGGATGTTGTGTACATTCTTTGTAAATAAACAGGACTTCCCAAAGGTTATGTCATCCGTTTCTCCTCCAAACTGAAACACCTCTGCAAAGCCTTGAAAGTTGGCTAATTGCTCAGGCCAAAGGGACAACAATATCATGGTTAGGTTTCAAAGTTCACATGCCATTTGGCTAAAGGGGAAGTTCACACCTCTGTTGTTTGACTTTATACAGATTCCAGCAGGTATCTCTGAATCTGTTTCCACTCAATTCTCATTTGAAATACTTTCTTCAAAAATATTAAGGCTTGGCAATTTATTTAGAAATATTAAGACTTAAAATTTGATGCACAATTCTGTGGCAAATTCCATGGCTGTTGAGGACACCAGGCCCTGGTTCTAGCTATACAATATATGTACCTGTTTGTGCCCATCAGTTAGGGAAGATGGGAAACTAGAATGCTTCTGGAACATGAAAATAAGTTCTTCTGATTTTTATTGTGGTCATCCTCAATGTTGACTACACCAACAGGAGTGTGACATGGATAAATGCCAGCCTTCATAGTGTGGGAGTTACGTTTATGCTTTGAACCAAACACTTTCTCAGGTTCCACACTTGATGAAATAGTTCTGTGTTTCAGATATTTGGTGGTGATAGTGCTCCCAGGTGACATGCTTGTCACGTACTTTTGTCGCACACAATCCTCAGAGTAGCATTCAGTAAAATTGGGAGTGGGGTGTGAGTCAGTTTTACATTTAAGCTTTTCATATGGCCTAGGAAAATGGGAATTGCCTACTGGAAAAGACCGGTCGTCCCTCTGCTCTAATATACTATCGGGACCAATGCCAGGTGTGAAACCCAACAGTTAACCTTCAAATTCAGCTGACTGTGTTGTGGGGTGTTTCCTGAGCCCAGCTAGGGTACTGGATATTTTTGCAGATGGGTATAACTTTCTTCTTCTGGATGGCTGTAGTTCCCCACACTTCTTCCGTATGACAATAATACTAGTACTTTGCACTGATGCTGCATTTTCCATTGAAGGATGTCAAACTGTAATGAGATAATGCCACCTCTCTGGATTTCTGCATCTTATCATAAGCTAACTAGGTAGTGGTCTGCGTGGTGAATCTCCCATGTGAGAAGAACTATGATTACATTGAAATTAGATGGTGCTTCAATTTTACAATTTAAGTTGCCCCCTCCACTCCACCCCCCGCACCCCCCCACACACACTTGGCTTGGCAAAAATTCTATATGCTCACCACCAAGGCGGAGGAGAAAATGTTGAAAAATAGCATTAATTTTTGCTAAACCAGCTGTAAAACGTGAAACGGTCTTAGCAGAAGGGAAATGGAAAAGCTCGTCCAGAGAGCATGAAATACTTGTGTTAGTAGGGAATCACATCATTGTGAAGGAGGGCAGATAACTGATTAGCTTGGAGCCTCTGAAGGACTCCACTGGAATCAACTAACAAGAAAAATGAGAACTTCAGTAGAAAGACGAGTGCTTTCAAGACATGCTTAAAGTCCAGCTGCCACCCCACAGAATACTTTGAAATGAGATTCTGCCTAATGACAATTCCAGTTATGCATTGTACCTTTTCTGCATTTCTGTTTCCTGGTTTTTATTTTTACAGACAAACAGGATCTTTGCTTCTAAGAATTTAAATTCTAATCCAGTCCTCTAGTCACAATTCTTTGGAGTAGATAATATTATAAACTGGAGATTACAGCGCCTGTATCAACATGGGAACATAGGCATTGCCAAGTGGATCAGATCTGTGGTGTATGTAGTCCAGTATCCTGTCTCTGACAGCAGTCGGCACCAGCTGCTTCAGAGGGAAGTGCAAGAAACCCCCACAGGTGTAGACAATAAAAGCTGCCTCCTAACAGCTTGGCTTAAACCCTGAAGTACAAGGTTTTATATCCTTTTCCAGCATAGCAGGCTCCCTGGAGCTGCAGGCACTGGGAACCAGAGCTGCTGAGGATCTGTGTGTTTGGGAGCTGGTATTTCCAGCTCCCTGTCAGCCTACCAGGTGAGCTGCTGAGGACTGAGGCAGGCTAGCTGCTAGGAAACCAGTCTGGTTTCCATCAGAATTTTATCAACATTCCTTCTCCATGAAATATTTAAATGTCACCAATGGCAGGGTGACTAATGGGAATGAGGGTACAGAAGTAGAAATTACCACATCCGAGGTGGAAGCCAAACTCAAACATCTTAATGGGACCAAATGTGGGGATAGGGGGCAGCGGATAATCTCCAGCCTTGAAAATTAAAGGAACAGGCATATGAAATTGCAAGCCCAATAGCAAGGATTTTTAATGAATCCATAAACTTGCGAGGGTCATATCTTCTGACTGGAGAACTGCAAATATAGTACCTATATTTAAAAAAAGGGAAGTGAGGGGCGGGGGAAGGAAGTTATCCTGTTAGTTTGACCTCAATTATATGTAAGGTCTTGGAACAAATTTTGAAAGAGAGAATAGTTCAGGACATAGAGGTAAGGTAAATGGTAATTGGGATAAAATAAAACATGATTTTACAAAAGATCATGCCAGACCAACCTGATTTTTCTTTGGGAAGATAAATAGTTTTCTATACAATGGAAATGCAGTAAATCTAATCTACCTGGACTTCAGTAAGGCATTTGATACAGTTCTACATGGGAAATTATTAGTTAAATTGGAGATTAGTACAAGAACTGAAAGGAACTGGTTAAAGGGGATACTACAATAGGTCATACTAAAAGATAAACTATCAGGCTGGAGGAAGGTTACTAGTGGAGTTCCTCAAGGATCAGTCTTGGGATCAATCTTGTATAACATTTTCATCAATAACCTTGGTACAAAAAGTGTGAATATACTGATAAAATTTGCAGATGACACAAAGTTGGAGGTATTGCCAATACAGAGGAGGACTGGAATATCATACAAGAAAATTTGGACAATCTTGAAAACTGGAGTAATAGAAATGGGATGAAATGTAATAGTGCAAAGTGGAGGTCTTGTACGAACAATAATAGTTTTTGCTATGAGATGCAGACTTATCAGTTGGAAGTGGCAGAGGAGGAGAAAAACCTAGGTGTATTGGTTCATCACAGGATGAATATGAGCTGTCATGTGATGCAGTCATTAAATATGCTAATACAATCCTAGGATACACTCAGGTGAGGTATTTCCAGTAGACAGGAAAGTGTTATTACCATTATACAAGGCACTGGTGAGACCTCATCTGGAATAATGTGTGCATATCTGGTCTCCCATGTTTAAGAAGGATGAACATGAACTGGAAAAGGTGCAGAGAAGGGCTTTAGGATGATCTGAGGAATGGAAAAGCTACCTTATGAGAGGAGACTCAAAGAACTTTGCTTGTTTAGCCTAATCAAAAGAAGGCTGAGGCAAGATGTGATTGCTCTCTATAAATACATCAGAGGGATAAACTCAAGGAAGGGAGAGCACTTATTTAAGTTAAGCACCCATGTTGACACAAGAACAAACAGATATAAACTGGTCATCAACAAGTTTAGGCCTGAAATTAGATGGAGGTTTCTAATCATCAGAATAAAGAAGTTTTGGAACAGCCTTCCCAAGGGGAGCAGTGGGACAAAAAAACCCTAACATGTTTCAAGACATTCCATGGTAGATAGGGCAGAACTTTGAAATGCAAACTTGTATTGTTAGAAATTAGAGGTGATACTAATTGTGTGTGTGTACTCATATCTTGTTAAATGTTCCTATCTGTCACTATAGATGTTGATTCAAAGATCAAAAGGGAATATTAACATCTTTGGTGAAATAGTCATTGTCTATATGTCTCTGTTGTGTTTAGATGTTGCTTGTAATTATTAGAATTGAGAGCACTGGCTGTTGGGAGTCTGAAAGGACAGGAAACAGGAAGGATGAGGGAGGAGTTGAGAGGCTGGGAGGGAGGTACAGAGGGTGCAGCAGCAGCTTGGTAAAGAGGTTTCTACTTTGAAAATAAAGTCCTGTTGAAGCTTATTAGTAAAAAATAAGCCTGCTTGATACAACAGTCTCTTTAAAGTTTTTGTAATAGACTGCCTAACGGATAAATTGCCTTATGTTAATGTGTGTAACTAATTACCGGTAATGCTTAGGAAATAGACCTACTTCAAAGTCTCCATGATTGCCTACTGTTCAGCTAAGTTTCAGAGTAGCAGCCGTGTTAGTCTGTATTCGCAAAAAGAAAAGGAGTACTTGTGGTACCTTAGAGACTAACAAATTTATTTGAGCATAAGCTTTCGTGAGCTACAGCATCCGATGAAGTGAGCTGTAGCTCATGAAAGCTTATAATCAAATAAATTTGTTAGTCTCTAAGGTGCCACAAGTACTCCTTTTCTTTTTGTTCAGCTAAGGACTCCAACCTGTAAAAGAAGGCCTGAAACTATTGTGACAAAGTTCCGAGCCTGTATTGGTGGGTCCCGTGCTTCTGGGCAGATTCAGTGGCCTCAGAAACTTGATAAGGCCCCAGTGTGACCTCCCTTTCATAGTGTAGTGGCAAGAGTCACAGCCTATTGAGTTACTTTCATCACTAGCCAGTATGGGAGATGGGAAGGGAGAATACTCCACAGTCTCTCTTGCTCCCACTCCAACAAAACAGCAGCAGTGCTGTAAAATTGGGACTTGCCTCTGAAACTTATTGGTTTTGGGAGGGACAAACTGGAATTGAGCAGAGAGGTGATAAGAAACCTGCACCAACTTTCTGTGGAAGGTCTCCTGGGAAGAAAAAGGAACAGCTAGGGAGGTGGTGGCATAGGAACTGCACATGCTCCAGCAGGCTGAAAGAAGCCTGAGCATGTAGCCCCAGATGGGTGGTGCTGGTACAGAAAATTAGTCCCAGCCCAAAGGGAATGAGGGCTGTGATCTGTGACTGAGGGAGAATATTGTGGTGTGAGGTTGATGTGAAGTACCAATGGTGTCCCACATGGTTGGGTGGCATGGAACTGTTCATTCTTGCGGCTGCTATAGAGAGCAAGGAGATCAGGACTGGCTAACCCACAACTGAGGAGCTGACTTGGGGACTAGACTCAGGTCGCGGGGGTTGGGGCAGGGGAGGAGCTCAGACCTAGCATGGAAGTCTGGGTCAAACACAGAGACCCAAAATCAGCACTCTGAGCTCATAGGGTAGGAGGTTGGGGTGGTTGGGACTCTGAATCAGTCTGATCCTGATTGAAGTGATTGATACTGATAGAACTGTGTGTGTGGACTGATAATGGTGTTGGTGTGATTCCTGGGTAAATTACTGCCTCCTCAAATGCAGTCAGCAGGGTCTCAACCTCAACGTGAGGATTGGGAGTCTGGACCCCACTACTAGCAAGCGGAGCCCCCTCTTGACAGCACAATGCATGTTGGGAATATAATTATTATTTGTATTGTTGTAACATCATACAGACCCAATTGGGAGCAAAGCCCCATTGTGCCACATGCTATAAAATATTAGGAAGATGTACCCCAAAGAGTCTGAGGTCTAATTTGAGACAAGATGGGCAAAGCTTGGGAGGAAGGAATACAATGTTCGTGGAGGGGTAGTTGGTATATGTTAATTTCACTGGCTTTATCTGCTACATTCTTTTGTTATGTTCTGCTTTTTAAAATAAAATTGGGTGGGGGAGTACAAGGGGAAGGTGGGAAGGGATGAATTATCAATACAATGCTTTCAAAGGCACTGGTTACTCTTCAACTGACAAATGCCACTTCATGCAGAGAAGCTGCTGGGGAAAGTAGGGGATCAGACTGCGAAGAAAGGAGTGGAGCCTGTCTGAAATGTCATCTTAGATTGTAGACGTATTTCATGTACCTAAGTTATGCATTGCTTTATGAACAATAAAACAACATGCAGGCTGAGGTGCTGAAAGAAAATGGCTAAAAGTTGATGGGAGGACTGTGTGAAGTAGATACAGTATTTTGGAAACAGAGGCTAGCCACAGAAAAAGAGAACCATAGAAAATGAAAGGAAACAAGAAAATGAATCAAAAAAAGAAAAGGAGTACTTGTGGCACCTTAGAGACTAAAAAATTTATTAGAGCATAAGCTTTCGTGAGCTACAGCTCACTTCATCGGATGCATTTAGTGGAAAATACAGAGGAGAGATTGATATACACACACAGAGAACATGAAACAATGGGTTTTATCATACACACTGTAAGGAGAGTGATCACTTAAGATAAGCCATCACCAGCAGCAGGGTGGGGGGAAAAGGAGGAAAACCTTTCATGGTGACAAGCAAGGTAGGCTATTTCCAGCAGTTAACAAGAATATCTGAGGAACAGTGGGGGGTGGGGTGGGGGGGAGAAATACCATGGGGAAATAGTTTTACTTTGTGTAATGACTCATCCATTCCCAGTCTCTATTCAAGCCTAAGTTAATTGGATCCAGTTTGCAAATTAATTCCAATTCAGCAGTCTCTCGTTGGAGTCTGTTTTTGAAGCTTTTTTTTTTTTGAAGGATAGCCACTTTCAGGTCTGTAATCGAGTGACCAGAGAGATTGAAGTGTTCTCCAACTGGTTTTTGAATGTTATAATTCTTGACGTCTGATTTGTGTCCATTCATTCTTTTATGTAGAGACTGTCCAGTTTGACCAATGTACATGGCAAAGGGGCATTGCTGGCACATGATGGCATATATCACATTGGTAGATGCGCAGACATCATACCAAAAGGACTGAAGGTAAAAAATCCATTACAATCTACATACCACACAGACTATGCTGACAGCTTGTGCCACACACTCTCAAAGAAACTGCGGAAACACCTGATCAACATCCTCTACAGCAAACAGGGAAAGATTAAGAATGAGCTCTCAAAACTGGATCCTCTCATAAAGAACCAACCTTCCACACAAACTTACTTGTGGCTGGACTTTACAAAAACTAGACAAGCCATTTACAACACACACTTTGCTTCTCTACAAAAGAAAAAGGACACTAAGCTATCTAAACTACTACATGCCACAAGGGGCCATAACAGTGGTTCCCGTAACCCACCCAGCAATATTGTTAATCTATCCAACTATACTCTTAGCCCAGCAGAAGAATCTGTCCTATCTTGGGGCCTCTCCTTTTGCCCCTCCACCCCCACGAACATGATACAGATCCTATTTTCGATGTCTCCGACTCAAGGAATATTTCCAACACACCTCTGACCAACATATTAACCCACAGAGACCTTCCTACCAACACTACAAAAAGAAGGATTCTGGGTGGACTCCTCCTGAAGGTCGAAACAGCAGCCTGGACTTCTACATAGAGTGCTTCCGCCGACGTCCACAAGCTGAAATTGTGGAAAAGCAGCACCACTTGCCCCATAACCTCAGCCATGCAGAACACAATGCCATCCACAGCCTCAGAAACAACTCTGACATCATAATCAAAAAGGCTGACAAAGGAGGTGCTGTCGTCATCATGAATAGGTTGGAGTATGAACAAGAGGCTACTAGGCAACTCTCCAACACCACTTTCTACAAGCCATTACCCTCTGATCCCACTGAGAGTTACCAAAAGAAACTACAGCGTTTGCTCAAGAAACTCCCTGAAAAAGCACAAGAACAAATCCGCGCAGACACACCCCTAGAACCCCGACCTGGGGTATTCTATCTGCTACCCAAGATCCATAAACCTGGAAATCCTGGACGCCCCATCATCTCAGGCATTGGCACTCTGACAGCAGGATTGTCTGGTTATGTAGACTCCCTCCTCAGGGCCTACGTTACCAGCACTCCCAGCTTTCTTCGAGACACCACTGACTTCCTGAGGAAACTACAATCCATTGGTGATCTTCCTAAAAACACCATCCTAGCCACTATGGATGTAGAAGCCCTCTACACCAACATTCCACACAAAGATGGACTACAAGCCGTCAGGAACAGTATCCCTGCTAATGTCACAGCAAACCTGGTGGCTGAACTTTGTGATTTTGTCCTCACCATAACTATCTCACATTTGGGGACAATGTATACCTTCAAATCAGCGGCACTGCGATGGGTACCCGCATGGCTCCACAGTATGCCAACATTTTTATGGCTGACTTAGAACAACGCTTCCTCAGCTCTCGTCTCCTAATCCCCTACTCTACTTGCGCTACATTGATGACATCTTCATCATCTGGACCCATGGAAAAGAAGCTCTTGAGGAATTCCACCATGATTTCAACAATTTCCATCCCACCATCAACCTCAGCCTGGACCAGTCCACACAAGAGATCCACTTCCTGGACACTACGGTGCTAATAAGCGATGGTCACATAAACACCACCCTATATCGGAAACCTACTGACCGCTATTCCTACCTACATGCCTCTAGCTTTCATCCAGATCATACCACACGATCCATTGTCTACAGCCAAGCTCTACGATATAACCACATTTGCTCCAACCCCTCAGAAGGAGACAAACACCTACAAGATCTCTATCATGCATTCCTACAACTACAATACCCACCTGCTGAAGTGAAGAAACAGACTGACAGAGCCAGAAGAGTACCCAGAAGTCACCTACTACAGGACAGGCCCAACAAAGAAAATAACAGAACGCCACTAGCCATCACCTTCAGCCCCCAACTAAAACCTCTCCAACGCATCATCAAGGATCTACAACCTATCCTGAAGGACGACCCATCACTCTCACAGATCTTGGGAGACAGGCCAGTCCTTGCTTACAGACAGCCCCCCAATCTGAAGCAAATACTCACCAGCAACCACACACCACACAACAGAACCACTAACCCAGGAACCTATCCTTGCAACAAAGCCCGTTGCCAACTCTGTCCACATATCTATTCAGGGGATACCATCATAGGGCCTAATCACATCAGCCACACTATCAGAGGCTCGTTCACCTGCGCATCTACCAATGTGATATATGCCATCATGTGCCAGCAATGTCCCTCTGCCATGTACATTGGTCAAACTGGACAGTCTCTACGTAAAAGAATGAATGGACACAAATCAGACGTCAAGAATTATAACATTCAAAAACCAGTTGGAGAACACTTCAATCTCTCTTGTCACTCGATTACAGACCTGAAAGTGGCTATCCTTCAACAAAAAAGCTTCAGAAACAGACTCCAACGAGAGACTGCTGAATTGGAATTAATTTGCAAACTGGATCCAATTAACTTAGGCTTAGAATCATAGAATCATAGAATATCAGGGTTGGAAGGGACCCCAGAAGGTCATCTAGTCCAACCCCCTGCTCAAAGCAGGACCAAGTCCCAGTTAAATCATCCCAGCCAGGGCTTTGTCAAGCCTGACCTTAAAAACCTCTAAGGAAGGAGATTCTACCACCTCCCTAGGTAACGCATTCCAGTGTTTCACCACCCTCTTAGTGAAAAAGTTTTTCCTAATATCCAATCTAAACCTCCCCCATTGCAACTTGAGACCATTACTCCTCGTTCTGTCATCTGCTACCATTGAGAACAGTCTAGAGCCATCCTCTTTGAAACCCCCTTTCAGGTAGTTGAAAGCAGCTATCAAATCCCCCCTCATTCTTCTCTTCTGCAGACTAAACAATCCCAGCTCCCTCAGCCTCTCCTCATAAGTCATGTGCTCTAGACCCCTAATCATTTTCGTTGCCCTTCGTTGTACTCTTTCCAATTTATCCACATCCTTCCTGTAGTGTGGGGCCCAAAACTGGACACAGTACTCCAGATGAGGCCTCACCAGTGTCGAATAGAGGGGAACGATCACGTCCCTCGATCTGCTCGCTATGCCCCTACTTATACATCCCAAAATGCCATTGGCCTTCTTGGCAACAAGGGCACACTGCTGACTCATATCCAGCTTCTCGTCCACTGTCACCCCTAGGTCCTTTTCCGCAGAACTGCTGCCGAGCCATTCGGTCCCTAGTCTGTAGCAGTGCATTGGATTCTTCCATCCTAAGTGCAGGACCCTGCACTTATCCTTATTGAACCTCATTAGATTTCTTTTGGCCCAATCCTCCAATTTGTCTAGGTCCTTCTGTATCCTATCCCTCCCCTCCAGCGTATCTACCACTCCTCCCAGTTTAGTATCATCCGCAAATTTGCTGAGAGTGCAATCCACACCATCCTCCAGATCATTTATGAAGATATTGAACAAAACGGGCCCCAGGACCGACCCCTGGGGCACTCCACTTGACACCGGCTGCCAACTAGACATGGAGCCATTGATCACTACCCGTTGAGCCCGACAATCTAGCCAGCTTTCTACCCACCTTATAGTGCATTCATCCAGCCCATACTTCCTTAACTTGCTGACAAGAATGCTGTGGGAGACCGTGTCAAAAGCTTTGCTAAAGTCAAGAAACAATACATCCACTGCTTTCCCTTCATCCACAGAACCAGTAATCTCATCATAAAAGGCGATTAGATTAGTCAGGCATGACCTTCCCTTGGTGAATCCATGCTGACTGTTCCTGATCACTTTCCTCTCCTCTAAGTGCTTCAGGATTGATTCTTTGAGGACCTGCTCCATGATTTTTCCAGGGACTGAGGTGAGGCTGACTGGCCTGTAGTTCCCAGGATCCTCCTTCTTCCCTTTTTTAAAGATGGGCACTACATTAGCCTTTTTCCAGTCATCCGGGACTTCCCCCGTTCGCCACGAGTTTTCAAAGATAATGGCCAAGGGCTCTGCAATCACAGCCGCCAATTCCTTCAGCACTCTCGGATGCAATTCGTCCGGCCCCATGGACTTGTGCACGTCCAGCTTTTCTAAATAGTCCCTAACCACCTCTATCTCTACAGAGGGCTGGCCATCTCTTCCCCATTTTGTGTTGCCCAGCACAGCAGTCTGGGAGCTGACCTTGTTAGTGAAAACAGAGGCAAAAAAAGCATTGAGTACATTAGCTTTTTCCACATCCTCTGTCACTAGCTTGCCTCCCTCATTCAGTAAGGGGCCCACACTTTCCTTGGCTTGAATAGAGATGGGGAATGGATGAGTCATTACACAAAGTAAAACTATTTCCCCATGTTATTTCTCCTCCCCACCCCACCCCCCACTGTTCCTCAGATATTCTTGTTAACTGCTGGAAATAGCCTACCTTGCTTGTCACCATGAAAGGTTTTCCTCCTTTTCCCCCCACCCCGCTGCTGGTGATGGCTTATCTTAAGTGATCACTCTCCTTACAGTGTGTATGATAAACCCATTGTTTCATGTTTTCTGCGTGTGTATATCAATCTCCCCTCTGTATTTTCCACCAAATGCATCCGATGAAGTGAGCTGTAGCTCATGAAAGCTTATGCTCTAATAAATTTTTTAGTCTCTAAGGTGCCACAAGTACTCCTTTTCTTTTTGCGAATACTGACTAACACGGCTGCTACTCTGAAAAGAAAATGAATATAGCAGTGTTCCCTAGTGACATAGTATCTGCCTGATGTGCATTCTAGGGGCTAGTATTTACTAAAATACCTGGATTACTCATGTGGTTTCATATTGCAAAACATATTTTCACCCTGAGTAATGAGGAGCAGCTGGATGTTTTGAACAGATATGAGTGATTGCTGCTGATACCTAATTCTAATGAAGCTATATGTTTCCATATGGAGAGAGAAGGTATGCACAAACTGTTTAAGTTACACCTTGGTGCCAAGGGAGATATTAAGATTATTTAGAGTTAAATGTCATGTTGCTTAAGTTTTGAGCATGATAAAGGACTAATACAGAGCTTAGAGGCTACACCCTTTTATGCTAACCCATTTCTGCAGTGTGAGATGAACTCTGGTCAGCCAGGGATGGCACAGTAATTCCCTGGGGAGCAAAAAAGAGCTGGGGAAACAGATGATAGAGTACTTTTAACAGGTGGCAATTGCTGCTCCTATAAGAGAGATGCTCAATCCTAGAAATCTATTGATATCATTAGCACAGAAAACCAAGAATAAATGGTGGCCATAGTTAGTGTCAGATTCATCAGCATAATAGTGGTATGTGTAAAGGATTCATAGACGGATAGTATTGTACAGTCTGTCACAGTTGCGGGCAACTGCATTTCCCCTTCTGTGGTCCTTCAAGGGTACTATAGGCTTCAGGCTCCTCTCTTGGGTGGACACCCACATCTATCTCCCTGCTGACCAGGGTTTTTCCAGGCTGCACAATTCACAGTTTACAATATCACCAGCAAGCCAGACTGCCTAAACAGGAAAGCATCAGTGCTGTTCTTTCTCTTTGAAGGCTATGAACTGCTGTAATTGCAGCAATCACAATGTGCTTTTACCATACAGCTTTTCTAAGCACGCATATTTATTCTTAAGGTGGAAACTTTACAGAGAAAATATGTGGGTTTTGTTGCTGTTGTTTGTTTTTTTTAAAGTTCCTGTACACATGTTAAAAGCTTAGCAGAGGTCACCCATTAGATGGGGTCTCAATAGGCTAAAGGTCCTTCCAACCCTTCCCAATAAGAACTGAAGCCCTCCTTGGACAGAAGGTCCTGTCCATTTGCTGGATCAGAAAGAAAGCCCTCAGTTTAAACTCAGGCTATTTATCCAAAAGTCCTTTCTTTGATTATTGGTCTCTCAAGAATCCAGTTTGAACCAGTAAATATAAGCCCTTCCAGGTGGTGGGATCTCTGTAGAGGTATTATAACCTGAACGAATTTGCCTAATCTCCGGTCAGTGTTCTTAGTTCCTGGAGGAGCTGTGGTCAACGTCCCCTATGGAATTACATACAATCCCCAATCCACAATGATACATAAACTGAATACAGTAAGATCTCCCAGAGATGTTGCAGGAAATTGCCATCTCTCTCACTCAGTCATTCCTCTGAGCAATGTAATGGAGTGAAATGGTCACAGAAACAATGATATTTTACAAAAATAATAGAAAATATTTGTGGAAAGAGAATTTTGAATTCTTAAATGCAAGTATATACACTAGAAACATAATTAGAAGAGTTACGCTCAACCATCAAGGAACCAAATACTGTAATCTAGCCTTGGTTTCTATAAAGACCTGATCTACAGTGCAAAGCATGTAGCAGTTTATCAGTATTGGTTTGGGGGGATGTTTTTTTCCTTGTTTTACCAATATAGTCATACCAGTACAAACTCTAGAGTGGACACAGTTATACTAGTATAAGGGTGCCTTATAACAGTATAGCTTATTTTGCTTCTCAAACTGTAATAAGCTACATTAGTATATCTGTTTCCACAGTCGGGGTAGGGGTGGAGGTGGGGATGTATGCTATATATATGCTATATTGGCATAGTTAAAGCAACCAAACTTTCCAGTGCAAACAAGCCATAAGAGTGAAATGGACAAAAATAGGAAATTACCAAGCACAGTAATCTAGCATTATTAGTAACTATTAATGTCTAAAATTTTAGGTCCTTTTCAGATTAATAGTCTCTCCAGAGGATAAATTCTGATGCTTTTAAAGATCCCAGTGGGCTTATCTCTTTGATATAGTTGGTCTATCTTGGTATTGTATTGTTTGCAAAACATTTGTTTGCTCCAGCTTTGTAACAACCTCTTTTTTATCTTAGTCCATCCTTTTTTGTGCATTGTAGTTTTTCTTCTCTCTTTATCTTTTGATCTGTTTTCTGTGAACTCTCTTCATTCGGTTCTATTTTTATAGTGGTATATGTTTTTTTTTGTGTCTACCTCTATCTCCTCTCGTTTACATCCCATTTCCTTCTGATTCCTGGTGGTCTGCACGATATGAATGCATAGGAGTGCATCAGGCCTGGATTGTGCTCTCCAGACCAGATTTATTTCTGAATTTGCCAGCAGCATGTAGTTACGGGTATGCTTTGTTTATTCCTTAATGCAGCTGATGGCTCTTGCTGCTTTGGTTTAGAGAGACAGGAGAAAATGAGGCTTTGGGTGAATACTGCATTTCACCCTGAATAAAGCAGCCCTCATATACCTCGTTTGCAAAAAATTCAAAATAATGGAAATACTGTTTGCATAATTGCATGCGCAGAGCATCTGAGCTAGTTCAAGGGTTTGGCACCAAAAAGCAAAGAATAAAGCACCCTCTTCCTTTAGCCATCATTTACAAAAGATGATTTTTCTCATAGTCTCTTCCCTAGTCATTTTCAAAATGTACTTGACCCATAAAGCATACAGATAAAATGCCCTACCTGTATACATAAAACATCACCTTAATTAATAAGTTCTAGTAAAATAATTCTGGGGAAAATAAGCATGTTAAATAACTTCAGCACAAGCAAACCAAGCTTTTTCAGAAGTAAAAGTCTGCCTTACAATGGCACTAGTAACACTTTTGTCACATATTTGTTTGACTCTCTGTAAGATTGGATTAAATATCTGCTCAGAAATAATTAAAATGAGACAATGAGATGAAGTACAAAATTGTACTGAGTCATTTTTTGTCTCCCAAACAAAGTCTTTATTTCTTTCTTGCACATATTCTTTAGGTGTATTTACTCTGTGATCAGCCCCCAATGAGCCCCTAAAAACATAAATGCAGAAGTCCCAGGCCAGACTGAGCACTTAACGTATTCTGTAGTGGTGAACCCATGGAATAGCATGAGATGCCTGCCTCCAAACAACCGGTGTATGCTAAAGTTTTTGATGTCGGTCACTTTAGAACTCCTGAAAGCTGCTGCTTCTACTTTCTCTGCTGCTTCTGTATGCTCTTAAAGTGATAGGTTATTTGGGGAGAGACTCTCAATCTTGTGCTAACATGAAGAGAATCTATTTTAATGTTCAAATGCTGGAATTATATATTCAGTGACTCAGCACAGTTCCCTAGATTGTCAAAGCAACTCTCAAGGTTTTAGTGATAAGACTCCCATTAAAGTCAAGGAGACACGTTCAGCTAAAATGCTATGCAACGCCTTTAAAAATTGACCCCAATAATTTCTTTTATGGCATCAAAGCTCTAAAGGGAATATTTCAAAAAAGAAAATAGGTTTGCAGCAAGAACCTACACAGTAGTAGCGTCCTGAAGAATACAGTACAATTCACAAAGTGAAACACACATATACACACTCTTGAGTGGAATTTTGTTTTGCATGGTCTTTTGCAGCAAGATGCAAAATGCTGCCAATTGATCTGCATTGGAGTAAGGGAGAAGGATTTTTACTCTGAGATTCTCTAAGACGAGGATAAAAGACTGAAAACAATATATGTGGGCCTTGATTATTAGATACAGTGCTGTAAATTGACAAATTATTAATGTTATTTTTTCATTTTTGACTAAGAGTTACACAGCTACTGTGTATCAGAAACTTACCTTAAATGGAATGCTCACAGGCAGTGACTGCATAATCAGGCCCATAATTTTTTCCAGAATAAAATGTTAGGGTTATGTAAACTGGACCATATATATATGATTTCCTCTCTTTAACAACACTGAGTACTGTACGCCTGCTTTTCTTTCTGCAGGGTTATTAAACCACAATGAGAGCTAAATGCTACCCAGAGAATTGCACTGTAGTTCTCAGGACAACATTAGTGCTCTCAGATTCCTCAAAGAATCATGATTTAAAGGGGAAAGAGTCACTTAGGTCAATGATATAACATCTCTAAATAATATTCAATGAAAAATTTAGATCAGACATTTTTAGCACAGCAAATACAAATGTCATCACAAGGAGCAGCTTGAGCTTCAGAATCAGTGTAGCTATGTATTCAGTGGGGAATTACTGTAGCTGCCATTAAAAAAAAATTCAGCTTTTGTTAATCAATAACACTTAGCTACTACAGTTTCCTTTATAAGTAAACAGGGGAAACAGTGGAGTCTCCATATACTATTGTGTGATGAATGTTGGCTGAAGTTGTCATCTTAATTTCAGCACTGAACAGAGAAAGCCAAGACACCTGGCCTCATTCAAGTAATAAGAGAATGGGTGTGTATTGTTCTGGTAAAGATTAGAGATGATTTCAGGATGCAGAAGGTGAATTTTCAGGTTCTGAGCACCCCTTAAATCTGTGAACATTTAGACCTATGGATTTGGTTTTGGCCCATTTGTGGAAAAGAGATGTGAATTTAATCTGAGGCTGGTATTATCCTGGGGTTTGGGCATTAGGCTGTTCTTTGTCTGATGGCTCCAGTCAAATTCTTATGCAATAACCCATTTGTCTGCAGGATTTTGTGGAAAGGGGATTCCAGCATTTACTACAAGACATATAACTGTTATAGCCTGGTAGTTAGGGTACTCACCTACAATGTGGGGGAGATACGTTCAAATCCCTGGTCTGCTTAATTCAGAGCAGGGATTTGAACTTGGGGCTCCCAAATAGTGCCCTAACCACTGGTCTATTGGCTGTTTTGAGATAAGTCTCTCTCAGGGCTGGCCCACAACATCTTGGCACCTGTTGCGGGGAGCTCAAATAGCGCCCCCAAGCCCCTCGCTTAGGCCAAAACTTCGGAAAGTTCTCAATTCTGCCTTCTTCCTGTTCTACTCCTCTCATGGTACTGCTCTGCTACCTACCCCAATAAAGGAGAACTAACAAATTAAAATGCCTTATTCAAAAATTTTAAGTAACACTTAACTTTAAAACGCCTGAACAGCAAATGTAACTTTTCTTGTCTGCATAGTAAACACTGGCATTTTTATCTGTTTGAATAATCAAAGTGGTGCTTTCCGTGCCTTCTTGGTTGCAAAGATTTGAACTGCTTCCTGCTGAAGGTCCACAGTCTGGGCCAGCTCATGGTCTGTTGAGATGGTTGCAAGGCCGACCAGCCTCTCCTGTGTTGTTGTGGAGCGTAGATGTGTTTTTATTAACTTCAACTTGGAGAAGCTGCATTCTCCACTGGCAACTGTTACAGGAAGTGTTAGAAGTATGCGCAGAGGAACAAAGCATTTGGAAAGAGGGTGGTCATCTTATTTGTGCACATATATTCCAGAAAAAAAATAAATTTGGAGTTGATCCACTGAAATGTATCTTGAGAGGGCTTTCAGTTCATCACCTAAATCACTCACATCAATATCACACATGTCATCATGTGTCAACACTGTCTCTAGTGCCCTGCATTGCTGGTATAGGTCTTCTTCAGGTATAGTGAGGAGTTTTGGAATATCATACAACATCCCAAATATACTGCTGTGTTCCTTGAGCTGTATGAAATGTTCTTCAACTGACTGTATTGCACAATCTAGCACCTGGTTAAAGAATTCAATTTTGAATTGTTGTTTGGGGTCTCTTATGGGATTATCCCGTGCCTCGTAATCAAAATGTCATCTTCTTTGGTGACTCTTGTATTCTTGAATGGGTGGGAAAATAGCTTCAGTGTGAAGTTCCTCTGCCAACTTCTGTGCACTCTTCAGAACATTTTGAACTCCCTCATCTGACCAGTAAGACTGTAGGTTTGACTTTGCTTTGTCCAGTTGTTCCATTGCTCCAGATATATAAAGGTCAATACCTTTGTGTCTCTTGCTTACAACATTTATCTCAAACAGTATGTCATGCCACAACACTAAGCCATACAGAAATTTGAAGTTATGTATGTTTCTGGTGATTCCATTTCCTTCTGCCACTGTTCTCCCACGAACAGTTCCTGTCATAGCATTATTCTCCATAATGGCAACTATGGCATCATCTCTCTTCCCAGTGTGGTGTTTGATAGGCTTTATCACTTCCACTCCACTTTCCCTCAATGGTTTCAGTGTCGGAGAGGATGTTCCCAGATGTTGCTTCAAAATTTGCCATCGAGGAGTTGATGCAGAGAAAAATACATAGATGCTTTGAATTACATAAAAAAATTCAGCAGTCTCACTAGAAGCTGATGCTGAATACCAAGTTCAATGAATGAGAACTGCATGGGTCAAAAAAAAGCTTGAGGGTTTACTCTCAGATCCGTGTCTGCACTCCTCTGTTCTTTCCTCTCATGTTGGCACCATTATCGTAGCCCTGACCTCTCATGTCAGCTATCGCAATTCCCGTAACTTCCAGCTTTTTAGGAAGCACATGTGTCATACCAGCTCCTGTAGTATCATTAATGTCATTAATGTCATTAATAAATTCTAGAAAATGCCCTCTGACAGTCACCATTGCAGGGACATTTTCACTAGGTTCTGTTGTTGTTACAAAATGTGCCATTAAAGTCATTTGTTCAGTATGGCTGTTGTCAGAGGTGCAGTCCAGAATAACAGAGTAATATCTCACTGATTTCAGATCTGCCACAATCTTCTGTTTGACTTTTGTTGCCAGTAACTGTATGATCTCATTTTGAATTGTTTTTCCAAGGTAGTGGTGTGTGTACATTTCTTGGGTGGTGACTCTTCTTAGATGCTCCTGGAGTACAGCATCAAACTCAGCCATCAGCTCCACAATTTTAAGGAAGTTTCCATTGTTTGGCACATACAGATGATCTGAAGTGCCATGCAGTGCAGGTTTTGGGTAGCAAGCATTCTCACAATGGCAATGAGCCTTTTCAGAACATTTTGCCAGTAAAGAGACTGTGATGCAATCTTCTCTTGATGCTGATCATCTATGGTGGCCTTTAACCTTAGTCTCATCTCAAGCTCTTTCCACCTATGGAATGCTCTCTGGTGATTTGCTGCCTTCTCACGGCATGCCTGATTTCTAGCCAGATTTTTCCAGTTCTTTGTTCCTGTAGAACCCAATGTGGCTGGAACATTAGATTGGAAGAGTTTGCAACAAAACCAGTATGCAGCATACTGGGTTTTTGAGTACATAAGCCATGGCCTCTCCACTTTGTCACCATTGGGGATTTCATGCCAGTAATGTGTTGGATGGAAACTTCTATTTTCATTGTCTTTGGGGAACATGAAGTTTTTCATTTGCTGTGGCCCATGTGGTACAAGGAAGTCCCTCAGGCTACTGCTCAAGTGGGTTCACAGTCCTGTATCATCTAGACTTAAGGAACTAAACTCAGCAACATCTGTTTCTTGCGCCTCCACCATACTCTTCTCTGATCTACACTTTTCTTCAGGAATGTGCATGGTTACATCCATTGGAGACGAAGATATGGATGCTGCAGTAGCTGCCAGGTCACCTGCACTCTGACTAACTTGAAGATCAGGCATCTCCTCACCACTCGCATCCTCACTGGGGCCGGAAGGCTCACCGTGAACGTTTGTGTCTATGTATCTCAGGAGAGCTCCTTCCTGCTTAGATAGAAAAACTTCATTTGCTTTCTTTCTTTTTCTGAATGTTGCCCCAGGGGCTGTTTTCTTCTTTCACTAGTGACTGCTGTTCTGTGCCAGCTATAGTGGCGCTCCACACTCAATTGAAGGGGACAAAGCAGGCTGGTAGCAGGGCCTGAGTGAGGGAAGATATCAGCATCTCAAGGGCCTAACTGGCTTCTACTACTTCAGTTGACTGCCTGTTCTCCTCAAGTGTGTTCAGGGAAACAGCAGGAAGCTCCCTGAGAAGCTGGTGTTAATAGGTCCTGGCTCCTGAGGGTGCTAGAGAGGTACATAAGAGGCACCTCCTCCTCTCTCTCCCTGCAGCTCCTGCTGCTTTCTGTTATTCCCTCTCACCTTTTCTCCAACAGAAGTGGGGTGGGAAGCCTCCCTAAGCATTTTTTTAATGTCTCCCAAACCCTGCAGAGGGTGGGGTCCCCAAAACCTGGCTATTGTGGGTCTCAAACCAAGAACCCCCCCCAAGTCCCTGCAGATCTCAGGTCTCCCCCAAATCTAAAATCCCTTTTGAAAAACAGGGGTGGGGTACCCCAAACCCAGCAGCTCTTGGGTCCTTTTGAAAATGGAATCTCGTCCCCCTCCCCCGCAGGCCAACCCCTCCCACCCCCCTTTTTTAGCCTCTCCTAAGTCAAAAAGGCTAGTGAGTGACGGGGGGAGGGGTAAGGACGCAGCATCCCACTGCCTTCTCATTGGTCGAGATGACCTGAGCTGTCTGCTTCCTGTTGTCTCTCCTCCCCCACCAGCTGTGGGGCAGCTGTTGCCGGAGGCGATGCCCCCATTCTGGTCCCTTCCCCCACCCTAAAAGGGCACCTGTCCACCCTGCTGTTTGGAGGATGGGACCCACCTGGCCGGGGGGCATAGCTGCTCCCCTTCCCTGCTGCTGTGCAGGACCCGGGGTGTACCCAATGCCCCCCTGGTCGCCTCCCTGCTGGAGCTCTCGGGGTGGGGGCAAGGAGAGGGGTGTCCTGGGTCACTCACTAGCCCCGTTTCTCTTGCCCCCTTCTCCAGGTTCATCTTTCCCCCCCTCTGCCCTGCTGTCAAGGGGTCAGCGCCTGTCCCCCACACATTTATTAATCAGCCTCAATAAAAGAAGTTTAATACGAAAAAAAATGTTTCTTGTGTCTTCCTTTCTCCAGCACAGCACTCCACCATCTCTGTGCATCTAGAGCAGAGAGAATACATATGCACCAGCAGCAGACACTATTTTCTACACTCTGGGTCCTAGTGGCACCTCCCCGCCCCAGTCTGGCACCTGAGGCGGCTGCCTCAGTTTGCCTCATGGTAAGGCCAGCCCTGGTCTGTCTGTCCTTTCTTTCTTTCTTTCTTTCTTTCTTTTAATTCCCACATCCTCCTCCCATTCTTCCCCCACAATATATTTTAAAGGTCTCAGTGTCCTCCTGATGTGGATTGGAAACAAATGTCAAAACCTCAAAACAGTTTGTGAAATGGACATATTTGACCACCAGCCCTATCACTAGAATTGTTTCTTAGCTGCCTAAATGACTTATGGAGAAAGTGCTTGTACCTGTACCTGATCTGGCATTACAAGGGATAAACTGTGCTAAGTTGCTGCCCTGCTTCTCCTATTTGTTTTCATTGGGTGTATTTGATCATGTGAAGTTGGGTTACTCTACTGCTAGACGCCTTTTGCTCTCTTTTTCTTTTGCTGCTGTTAATTTAATTTAGCATTATATTTCTTTTCCACTGTGAATTCTTTTTTTTTTGATAAAACACAAATGTGTTTTTTGATAGTCGCTTGCTTCATACATGTCTGTCAGATTATTAGAATAGGAATGGAAAAGAACTCTGAATAGGATTGAGAGGTTATTTTGTCTTGCTTTTAATTATTTATTTTCTTCCAAGTTTGGATTGGTAGCATCCAATGAACTGCCTATGCTTAATTGAAACCATTTATTGCCTGTTGGTAGGGCTGGCGGTTGGAGAAATCAGATTTGTCATGTGTGCTTCAATTTGCCTTTTGGAAAAGTTCCCAGAATTTCTTAGGCCAAAATCTTTTGTTACACTTATGTAAAAATAGTGAAGGCAACAGGAGTTTTATAGAATCATAGAAATGTCAGGCTGGAAGGGAATTTGAGAGGTCATCTAGCCTAGCCCCCTGTGCTGAGGCAGGACCTAGTATACCCAGACCATTCCTGACAGAGGTTTGTCCAACCTGCTTTTAAAAACCTACAGTGATTCCATAACCTTTCTTGGTAACCCATTCTAGATCTTACCTATCCTTGTCATTAGAAAGTTTTCCTAATATCTAACCTAAATCTTCCATGCTACAATTTACTTCTTGTCCTACATTCAGTGGACATAGAGAACAAAGTGCATTTTTGAGGGAGGAATTGGAGTCTCTCACTGTATGGCTAGTATCATAAAGTGAGATTTACAAGCAAACTGCAAAATGGTTTCCCCACTATTGTTTTCATGGCATTTCACTCCCTTTTCTCTCCTTCTTCAGTAAATAAAGGCTCCAAGTTTCAAAATGTAGTGCTTAAAATTAGGAGCCCAAATTCAATAGAACTGCCCTAATTTGCAAAGGTGCTGTTCATCTTTAGGTTCCATTGACCTGAATGGGAACTGGAGTTCAACAGTACCTCTGAAAATCGGGCCAGTTTGATTTTTAGGAATTAGAAGCCTAACTTTAAGCACCCAGCTTTGACACTTTTGACCCTAAATCTCTTATTTGTACCAAATTTATTCTTCTCTGATGATTGTGGGAGTTGTTCAATCTCTGTCAAACACAAGTGTCCTATAAAATAAACTGTATATCTATAAAGAATTGGAGAATCCTGATATTCTAACCACTTGAATATTAAAAGTGGACTTGTCAGATTTATAATTTTTTTACATTTTAAAGCTATCTCACTCCTGTATATGAAAATTGGTTAAGCTTCTTTGTGTATATGTGAAATAAATAGGTTAGAGAACTTATTTAATTTAACTCTGGTGTTTGAATGAATTAAACTTCACACTTCCAACCTGCTAAAGCTGCTATATTCATCATACATGATCTCACAACCTAAAATTATGGGCCAAATTCTATGATCAAATCCACCCCCCTTGTGCTGCTTACACAATGCAAAGTGATCAGAAGTCCTCATAAATCTTCTGATGTCCTATAATGCAAGATTCCCCAGTAGGCTTACAGCCAGCGTAATCGTCGTCTATGTTTCCCTCCCTGTAGCACCAATGCAGAAAGCTTTTTGGGGAGAAGCATGCAGTAGTCCTAGCATGATGTACTGTCTTTCCCCAAAAAGAAAAGGAGTACTTGTGGCACCTTAGAGACTAACAAATTTATTAGAGCATAAGCTTTCGTGAGCTGCAGCTCACTTCATCGGATGCATTGCATTTCCGAAATGCATCCGATGAAGTGAGCTGTAGCTCACGAAAGCTTATGCTCTAATAAATTTGTTAGTCTCTAAGGTGCCACAAGTACTCCTTTTCTTTTTGCGAATACAGACTAACGCGGCTGCTACTCTGAAACCTGTCTTTCCCCAGCTGGTGGACAATCCCTTTCAGATTATTGCCAGCTGGTACAAATTACAGCAACCATGAGATTGCTCAAACTTGTACCAGGGCTGGGGCAGAGAATCCGAATGTTCCAGCCAGCTCCCTGACAGCCTGCCACCCACTTTATCTGGCCCTATGGTTTCATTTTCCATACTCTTTGAAGATACATTTTGGACTGCATATGGCAGTGACCTGGTTTTAAGCTTAAAGAATCTTTTGTCATGCACAGAAAAATGAAATACAAAACAGTCCGTGCAATCACTACTTTATTGTAATTGAGAATTTTTTTACTTAATGAGAAAAAATCTATACAGTAGCTGCACTGAGATCAGGTTAGGAACATAGGAGTTGCCACCTTTAATAACAGATCAATGACACATTTAGTCAGGAAGAATGCCTGTCAAAATGTACCTGGCTAATTCTGCAGTACTGTATCACAAGGGAAACATTTCTCTCTGACCCTTCTTATTGACTAATTTATGCCTAAAAGTCCTCATTTTTGTTCTAGGAATACTTCAAATTCTAATCTTCTTCAGATACTGTGAACTGGATATAAAATAATGTAACCTTCAAAAATGTCTTTGAATGACTCCAGCATACTCTGTACTTAGGGGTAACTAGGGATCTATACAGATCTCTATTGTTAATAATTTCTAGCACACTTGTTTAGCACTTTCCTAGTACTGAATCTCAAAGGCGGGGCGCCATCCCCATGTTTATAGATTGGGAAACTGAAGCATAGAGCAATTATGTGACTGGTCCATCATCCCACACTTCTGAATAGCAGAGCTGAGAATAGAGATGTCCTTAAAATGGATATCTGGTAGTAATAATTTCAGCGTTAAGTGGGAAAACGTTTTCTGCATCTGAATCACTTGCTTAGTTTTATTCCATGTGCTTTGCTAGTGTGATTCCATTTTTTTTCTGGATGGAGTAGATCAGATCTCAGACCCCTGCGGGGAGTACCCTTGCAAACCTTGCTATGTATTGTCACAGTTTATATCTTGGTATAGTTAGCCTGCTTTTAAATTACACTAAGGGATTCTGATCATTTTCAGCTACCAGTGCAGAGTTTATTATTAAGAAAACGATCTAGGTTTACATCATACAGCCAACTGGCTGGCCAAGTCATATACTGATCACGTTAGAGTGTGCCCAAAATGCTTACAGTGCAAATTCAGCTCTGATTAATGCTGGAATCACTGAGTATACATTAGCAGCAGAAGATGTATACCTTGTGAATTTGAACAGTACTCAAAGACATCCGTTTTTTAAATTGTAGACAAAAGTTACATGCAGACAGTAGATTCAGATTTGGTTTAGAGCCTTGTCCCTCCCCTTTCTTCAAGTGGATTAGTAGCTGCACTCTATTGAAAAGTGGTAAATAAATACTGTTTCGTTTCTATATGTAAGCCTTTCTGAAATCAGTTCTCTAATGTATATGTCTAGATAGTAAACACAAACTACTCAGCTAGAAGAAGAATGAAGTATTTCTCAAGGAAAGCAAAAAACATGAAAGGCTGACCTCACCAAAACAAATGGGTGCTCAGCACCTTGCAGATTCTAGCCTCAGATACTTTCATGTTTTATTCCAGAGCAGTTATTTAGAGGACACATCCTCCAGATTTTCCTCTTGGTTTGTTGGTGGAGGACGTGATATTCCTATTTGAGGATAGGGAAGACACACAAAGGTCTGATAGTGTGAACTAAGGTAAATAATATACCATATTTAGGAAACAGTAATGCAAACTGCAGGAAAATATAGAGGAAGCAAAGGAAATGTGTATAATGTTTAGGAATTTAAAGATGATGAACCAAAACCTGGAATGGGCAAAGAATTTCCTTGAGTTCCCTTACTAGAGCTAGCATGCCAGGACCTTCACTTACTCTATTCTCAACATCGAAACAATCTGGTTAAATTAAAGAAGAGTAACATTATGATGTACTCATGCTAATCTGCATGTGGTTTATTATTCTGCAATTCCTAAACCAACCATATTTGCCGTTGTTAATTTTATCTTCCTGCACTGTGTAGATAAAGCCTGCTTTGCCCATTAGGAAATGGAAAAGACCTATTGGATCATCTCTTCTATCTAATTTATAAAAGTATATGACTCTCTGAATGTATCTATAGCATATACAGAGAAAGGGACTCTATATGGTACAGTAAATAGCTTTACAGTTGGACAGCTTAAAGAATCTAAAAATAAACCAATAGTAGTTGTCGCCATTTGCTTTACATCTGTCATGCACAGCATGTATTCCATTCTTGGTCCCATCAATTCCTGCAGAACTTAAGCTGTATTTCAAATAACATTATATACCTAGCCTTATCATTGCAGATTTAATTATCCAGCTGTGAACCAATTCAGTGAAGTGTTCTAGGACAGCCTGAGAAATGTGAACTACCCACTTCAGCTCAATGGAATGACTGTAAAATCCATTATGTCCACATTAATAACTATTTTGCTTATTTTATTTTATTTCATCTAATGTACTCATCCAGTGTGGTAGGGTAACAGAAATTTTAGCTAGAAAAGATCTCTTAAATCTCCCCCCATCTTCACATATGACTCTGGTGAAGTGGAGTACAGGTGACTGGGAGCAGAAGAGAGCTCTTCTCTATGTGCTAGATAGGTTGGGCGCATCTGGGGATAAAAGTTATCAAATCAGGTTGGACAGCTCTGTGGAAGGCTCACTGTAGCTAATTCTGCAAGGCTTAACATTCTCTTCAAGGCTTCTCTGTCATCTCAACAGAACGCTAATCAAGTTGAAATTGCCATATAGGGGCCGGATTTTAAATTGGTTCGGTAATAATGAAAATCTCAAGTCTCATCCTCACTGATGGGATTTTGCAAGTCAAACATTGTACTGACCAACTCAGAGGGTTTACAGATTTGAGTCTGAGACAAATGATTATCCAAGGAAAAGAAAGACATTTAATCCGATGGCATCACACTGCAGCTCCACTAATGCAGGGAAAAACCTCTGCTTTGCTCTGGCATCAAATCTTCTGATTAATCATCAATAGCACAAACGCTTAGTGAAAGTTTATGAAGAGCTCATGAGTCTGGCATTAGCGGAAAGCTAAGCAAAGGCTCCAACTTTCTTAAGAACCTGCTGGAATATGTGAAATAGCTTTCTTTGCTGACATCAGATGAAATATTGCTACTTCTATGGTTGGAGTGAAAAAAATGGCATTTTGCTTTTCTTCAGCTTTGTTTGTAAGTTAGAAGCTTCCATATTAAAGCTCAAACTTTTTAATTGTCTGCTTCAGAAGCATGACTTTTTCCACATTGACATATTCTCACAAAATGAGAGGCAATTGTTCTTATGCTGAACTGATTAAGAATCTTCAAAATTTACTTGGACAATTCATCTGTTCGTTGTTCCAGTTGTTTTCCAAGCAGTGTGTGGCTGGAATTAATGAAACTGATGGCAATATTGAGCTAGAACAGAACCATCATCAGAATCAATCTTCTCCAATCCAAATTTGTGACGGAAACTTACTAAATTTCTATAAATGCTTGCTGAGTTATGTACAGCCCTAGTAATAAAGCTTTTTTTCTACAAGCTTTGTTAGAGCTTTTATTTGTGAATAGACCTTTCTATTTATGATTGTGAATAAAACACCACCACCACAATCGAGTAAAAGATTCAAGCCTGCATCCCAAAATGTATGTGGCTACTACAAAGTCCTTGCCTACTCCTGAGAATTTTGGCACGTTAATGACTGTGTGGACCGTCTAGCACACCTGTAATACCCAATGTATCTCACACAGCTGATGCTGACATGGGCAATCGCACTCCCTTGTAGATTGCATTTGCTCTGAACAAAGGTAACCAACCCACACAAAGTGTCCATGACTATCAGTCATTGGTTCAACTGGTCGTCTTAGTGCAATCTATGTCTCAAACAGGAAACCTGCCGTTGTGTGTCCAAAGCCACTGGAATGGGAACAATTGACTTGTATGTGGAAGATCTGTGTTTTGTGACATGTCATACCACAACTGATAGTTTATGAATTTTAACTATAACACCTGTTTTAAGGATGTCTTCTCACTGTGTGAACCAAATCATTTTGTCATTCGGTAAAAGGGTATAAAGGGAGAAGGCTAAAAAGGCTGCTTGGGGATTAAAGGATTTGGGGAGTGGGACCCTTCCCAGACTGATGGATCAGCCGGGGAAGGGATAGCCCTAATAGGCCGCTCGCAAATTCAGTTGGTGCTACCCTTCTCTCGATACAATCCCCCTTACCCAGAGGGCTCAACCACTGCTGCCCTCCTGGACCCAGAAGGCCTCAGCTATTCTTTGGCAGCCCTGTGCCTCTTGCCCCACTTCCTCTGTTTCCTGTCCTTCAGCCACCCTGCTCTCGCTCTCTCTCTCAGGGGACAGAGAGGACTATGAGGTAAGGGGCAAAGCATAACTGGAACAGAAGGGAGTGGGAAGGAGCAGGTTGAGCTGCCACTTGTTCCCACAAGAAGCATGGTGAGATGCAGGGTGCAGAAGGCGCTATTCTGTGAAGGAATGAGAGCAACTGAGGTACTAGTCAGCTGCTCCCAGCACTGCAATCCCCCTTGGCACTGCACTCTCTCTTTGGCCCCTACAGCTGTGCAACAAGACCTTCCTGTCACCTTTGCTTTTCCTGTTCCCCTCCTCTTCCACCACATTTTGTGCTATATATAGCTTGACTCGCCTGCACTTTCCTTTGAGATTTCATATTTCATGTATCTAGTTTTATGTATGTATGAATTGAAACTTTTTTTGAACTACACAAAAGATGCCATGATGCTTTTCTAAATGTTGTTCAATATATTGTGCGGGATCACATGATTGGAGTCACATGGCATAAGTTCTAGTTCCCTGATTGGTTGAGCCATAGCTGGTGTGCTTAGAAAGCATTTTCACATTGGTTTTCAGAGCTGGTGTGTGCTTTTTGCAAGCTGTTGGAAGCTACTATTAATGTACTAATAATATAAAAACCTATTATTTCTTTATTTACAAGTAGTAAAAGTGGAAGTGTTCCTATTCCCCTGTGGCCTAACCGGTCATCCAGGCCTGGGACTTCCTGAGCCCTGATATTTCAGTTGTATTAGTGTATTTATTAAAGACATTTCAGTTCACTGTATATAGTACTGCTACTATAGTGAACCTTTCTGCTAGTATAAGGGGAGCAGTTTCCCAGGATGCGCTCAATTCTGATATTTCTTCTATACTAGTGGTACTATAGTACTTTAGTCTGACTTCCTTATGGTTATATAGAGGGGAAAATGATAATCCTATTACATTTTTGAAAAGTATCTTTGCAAAGGACACAAGTTTTTCAATCTTTCATTGTTAGGTTTTAAAAATAAAAATGAAGAGGGCAAGTAGCAGCAATAGTGGAGGAAGAAGTGCTAAAGGAATGGGTATTACTAAGAAAGTAGGCAATAGCTGGGAAATGAGTCTGTGGCCTGGTGTAGCACTTCCCTGGGAAAAAAAACCTTCATGCATTGAACCACAGAAAGCAGCTTCGGAAAAGTTTTTGTCTTAGCTGTATAATGTAACTGGGAGAAATAGTGAGCAAACGGAGATAGGGTCATTTCTGAGAGCCAGACTGTGGCCATGGTGATCCTAGAAAAGGAACTGTCACTAGTGAGAAATTTCAAGAGAACAATTTCCTCTGCTGCTGAAGATAATGATGAATGGCTGACAAGGTTGTAAATGCACCTTTTATTTTTTCCTCCTTCATTTCACAGCCCTACAAAACAGAGGAAATAAAGCACAAATATTTCACAGTTGTGTTAATAACCATTATAACGCCTACCAAGGAGATTCACCATCACCTGAAAATTTTAAATCAAGATTGAATGTCTAAAAATATGCTCTAGCTCAATCAATAGGAATGGTCTTGATGCAGGAATTGCTGGAATTATTGGAATTCCATGGCTTGTGTTATGCAAGAGGTCAGACTCGATAATCATAATGGTCCCATTATTAAAATGTAAGAATAATATTTCTAAGATGGCACTATGTTACATTTGCTTCAGTCCAAAATGGATTTCATTTTGTGATGGAACACATTTTGTTTCATGTCATAATTATTTTATTCAGATTTTCCATTCCTCATTCTTAACTTTGGCAATATTCGGTAGAGCTGGAAATGGGCAACATAAAAAGGATGAAAATATTCTGTAATTTATTTATAAAATGAAATGCATTCTTTTGTTTACCTAACCTAATAAATGTCATGCACACTCTTTAGGTAGAAATCTTAGTTCAACACAGTGGAATGTGCTCTTAAGTCTTCCTGGAACAGTAAAATATTAGCTCAGCTCAGATCTTCCTCCTTGTTCTCTCATCCCATTTCAGCTGAACAATTCTGTACCAGGTATTTTCCTCGTGACCTTAATCCCTCCTGTCTTCACACCCTATACACTACTGTAGTTGTATGCATACAAAATATGCCTTGCGAGGTATCATATGAAAGCTAATAACATGCTGGTTATTAACATATTGTAAAATGCATGTATTAACATTAATTAAAACATGTTTAAGACCAGACACCCTAGCCTAGGTAAAGGTGATAAACAGATCTGTCCTAAACAAAGGAATGGGGGTTTACCTCAGTTCACATATTAGCAGTAAACAAAACCATGGAGCTAAACTGGCAGGGGTTATCTTGATCCTGAACTCACTAAATGGTCATAATCCCAACCCAGTATACCTGATGTGCTGTACCTATAATCTTTTTTCTATATTTACTAAATATTTTTCTGTATTTCTATTTACTGCTAATTTACTATAACTCCAAGTTATGTTTCATTTCATATATTCTATTAATGGAGTTTATAGAAATGTGTATGTTTTATAGATTTTCCTAGAATTTCTTAGTTTGTTTGCCTGTATGTTACTTGTATGCAGATCATGAATACCTTGGGACATTAAGATTGAAGGTCAAAATCAAGTCATTACAAATCTAACCTTTTAAAGTTGAGTGCCATTTAGTATGGTTTTCAATTCCTGATAGTCAAAGAGGTTTTCTGATCAGCCATTCAGACGTTGTTCAGGGAGCCCACACTTCGTACAGGATGATAAAGCACATCTGGTTTTTAAGTTAAAAATAGATAATTTATCCAGCTATTGTATTAGAAACATTATTAATTAAAGAAGTCAAAATCTAACCCTTCTCCAGTGTGTGCATGATCTGTGAGAATACATATGATAGTTATGCCTTGATAAGAGGGCCTAAAATGTTTATCTGAAGGTGAGGTACTGCCCCAATAGGTCTTTTCATTTTCTAACTTTCCCATTGTACAATCTACTGTGTTTGTATTGTAAAAAAGTGAGGAACCATTAAAGGTTAAAGAATATATTATACTGATATGTACTTTCATCTAGGACGCTGGACATTTTAGAACAAATTGTGAAGGAAAGAATAATTAAATTCATGTAAATACATGGAAAAGGGGATGTAATGCAACTGTGGTTTGCCAATGGTAGATCATGCTAGACTAACCTGACTTTCTTCTTTGATAAGATAACTGATTTTTTTTAGCTCAGGGAAATGCAGTAGATCTAGTATACTTGGACTTTAATAAGACATCTGACCGTGTATCACATGTGAAATTAGTAATTAAATTATAGAAATTGGGGATTAGTACAAGAGTTGTAAGGTGGGTAAGGAACTGACTAAAGGGAGAAGCCAACTGGTTGTGCTGAAGAGTGAACTATTGGACTCGGGAGAGGTTATTTGTGGAGTTCCTCAAGGATTGGTCTTGGAATCAATTTTATTCAGTATTTCCATTAATGATCTTGGCACAAAAAGTAGGAGAGTGCTAATGCAGTTTGCTGATGATACAAAGTTGGGTGGGATCATCAGTAAAGAGGAGGATTGTAATATTACACAGAATGATCTGGATGACCTTGTACGCTAGAGTAATAGAAATGGGATGAAATTTAATAGTATAAAGCGTAAAGTATAATACTTATAACATATTAATAGAATAGTATATTAATAAATACATTATAACTAATATAATTATTATACTTAGAGTATAATAATAATAATTTATTTTATAAGATGGGGATTCATCAGTTTGAATCCCCAGATGAAGCGAGAGACCTGGGTGTTGGCTGACCACAGGATGTCTATGAGCCACCAATGTGATGTGGCTGTGGAAAATGGCAAATTTGATCCTATGATGTATCAAGCAAGGAATTTCGAACAGAGAAAGGGAAGTATTAATGTGATTGTACAAGGCACTGGTAAAACCTCACTTAGAATACCGTGTACAATTTTGGTCACCTATGTTCAAGGAAGATGAATTCAAACTGGGGAAGAGCTTCTAGGATGACCATGGGAATGGAAGGTGTATCTTATGAGAGAAGACTGGAAGAGCTTGGCTTGTTTAGCTTAGCAAAAGTAAATCAGAGAAGGGATAAGATTGCTGTATATAAATACATGAGGACGGTAAATACCAAGGAGGGTGAAGAGCTATTTAAGCTAACAGATAATGTTTGAACAAGAACAAATGGATATAAACTGGCCATGAACAAATTCTGGGTGGAAATTAGGGGAGTTTCTAACCATCAGAAGAATGAGGTTCTGGAACAGCATATCAATAGAAGTTGTGAGGACAAACAATGTAATTAGATTAAAGAGAGAGCTGGACAAATTGATGGATGGTAAAATGTAAAATGGGGTTGCTTGTTATGGTTCTTCTCCCCTCCCCCCCCAGTGAATTCTGGGTGTGTTTGTGGGAGTTTTTTCTTACTTCTTCTGAAGCAAGGATGGCTACAGCTGGGAATGAGACACTGGGCAGGGTGGACCAGGGCTCTGAGAATTCTCTGTCTCAATTGCTTGGCTGGCTAGTTCTTGCTTACATGCTCAGGTCTATCTGATCACCATATATTGAAATGGGAAGGAATTCCCCCCGCACCCCCATCAGATTGGCAGAGATCTTCGGTTCTCCTTCTGAGGGTTCAGGTCACTTGCAGGGGTCATTTGGGTGTATCTCAATTAATTTTGTGCTATTGCACAACAAAGCCTCGGGCATTGGTGCACCTCAGTTCATACTGTTCTCTGCTTGTGGCACATAATAGTTTAGTCTCCTGGTGGGCTGTAGTAGTTTGGTCTAATTTTTGTTGTTGGGTTTAGTATGTGGGTTCTGGGTTCTTAGGTGGCCTGTGATATACAGGAGATCAGATTAGATGATATGGTGGTCCCTTCTGGCCTTAAAGTCCATGACTCCAAGATAGATTGTGTAGTGCCCGCCAATAGCACAGACCCAGTACCTGAACAAAGAGTTGATACCTCTCTCGATGGCGACTAAGCAAACATTTCCTGCCTCTCTTGATTCCAATCCCTGTACTGGGGTGGGTGAGTGGGAAATAAGCACTAATCTAATCTAAATAAAAAATTGATTTATCATGTTAAACAAAACAGTGTTATATTCTGGAGCACTTGTGGCACCTTAGAGACTAACAAATTTATTTGAGCATAAGCTTTCGTGAGCTCACGAAAGTTTATGCTCAAATAAATTTGTTAGTCTCTAAGGTGCCACAAGTACTCCTTTTCTTTTTGCGAATACAGACTAACATGGCTGCTACTCTGAAACCTGATATTCTGGAGCGTGTTCACTAAGATTGTGATCATGACTCTGTGATCAAGGACCTTGAATATGGATCTAGGAAAGGGCACTGGAAGGGCATGTGTCCTTCCATGCTCCTATGTGGGATGGGGTTATGGGATGTCTGTGCATGTGTGGAGAGACCTCTCCAATGAATATTTGTAATGTCATTTTGTTTGTACCTGTGTTCTTGTGGTGTTTTTTCATGGTTCTAGAAACTTAAAATAATGGTATCTGCAACTCCACGGGGGGCGGGGAGGGGGAAGGGGGAAGAGACCTGGAGAATAGCTTTTCCCAGGAATAAGATATGAATAGGGTTTCTGATTTTAGGTTTTAACCAATAAACACTAATTAAATAACCAAGATACAAAAAATGAAACCTGTTTTATTTGGAAAAACACCCAAAATAGTTACTTGTATCTAAGGACTTGACTACATGGAACAGTAATGTGGACTACAGGAGTGTGATTTCTCTAGCGAATTAATGTGTTTCCCATTAATTTGTCGCCTGGTGCACACTAAAAATTGCCTACTGTTCTTTCACATAGGACTGTTTGAAACAATACTACGTTAAAGTATGCTTGGGAACATTCCAAAGAGATTACTCATTACAGCATATACTACTGCAGGGGTCTCAAACACACGGCCCGCGGAGTTATTTCCTGTGGCCCGCCAAACTCCCCTCCCCACTGAACCCCTCTCCCCAGCATGTCACATCCCCACTTCTCTGCCTACCTCCAGGCGCTTAACGCTTTTCAGGAGGGAGGGGGAAGAGTGGGGAGCCGCATGCTCAGGGGGGAGGCGGAGAAGAGGCAGGGACAGGGTTGGAATACAGGCAGGGAGGGGGTGGAGTTGGGGTGGGGACTTTGGGGAAGGGGTTGGAATGCGGGCACGGAAGGGGTGGGAAGAGGGAGTGGGGGCGGGGCCTTATGGAAGGGGTGGGGCAGAGGCAGAGTGGAGGGTGTCAGTGATGCGGCCCTCGGGCCAATGTACTAGTCCTCATGTGGCCCTCCTGGTGATTTGAGTTTGAGATCCCTATACTACTGTATATAAAATACATTACTCAGTACAACATACACAAAGAGAGAGTCCCAACTCCACCCCCTCCTGATTTTTGGGCATTTACATAGAACTTAAAAATTGTTCATTTCATTTTTCAAGATTTATTTTTAATGAACCCCCCAAAACAGAAGCCAGAGATATGACGTACCTGGGTATTTATATGGTCATGAAATAAAGACTCTCGTGGTTTGAACCTGAAGACTAAGTGTAAGGTTTGCCCATGTATGGCATGCAGGATAACTCTGTCTCTGTTTGCACATGCACAATTTCTGTTTAAATACTACAATAAAACAATGCTGTATGCAAGTATAAAAAAACCGAGTCTTAGAATTCAAGCCTTTTTCTTGAGCTCTTCCACTCAAATACACCACCAACCGTAACTCCACAATTTGGGACCTCTGAAAAGATCAATTAGAAAAGATATCTTTACAACAGAAAAATGTATCATTTTCACATTACTCTTAACAAAGATTCAATGTAAGAAAGCTATGAAAATAGCTCAGTGACTTGACTGCCACCTACTGTTAATCATGCCACATGTATTTTAGTTTCTGTAGCAGTAAGGATGATGCTTTGGTCAAATGTTAAAGAAAAAGTCATTTACCACACATGCTTTATTGAACTAGAGAGTGACTACAGCTGAATTTCCAAATATTAGACATCCCTAGCACTTTACAGTCTATATATTTCTACCATAGCCAATACTGGAGAATTCAGTAAGGCATATAGCACTTCATTCAGGGCTGTCGAATTTTGAGAAGCTTCATCCTTCAATTACAAAAAAAACCCACTACATAAGAAGAAAATTAATTGTTTCAGAAGATTTTTGACCTTTAAAATTGCAAATAGGAATACTCATAATATTATTATTGTTTTGTTGCTGTCACTTTCAATAAGTTCGTCTGAGTACTAACTCGGTTAAAAAAGAAAATATGGAATCTGGCCGCAAAAAGTCTCTAGTAATTTTGCTCAGTAAAGGCCCAATTCTGAAAAGTGCTTAGTGTTTTTTGCTCGTTCTGGCCTGAGTAACAATCAACACTATGCAGAGTGTAGCTATTGTGCAGTATCACTATGACTTTGGATCTTGAGAAGCAACAGAAAATATTTTTCATGACAATATTTTTAATAAGAAATTTTTAATCACAATAAACCAGCCCACAGTCTTAAATGTAAAGTACCATACAGAGTAGTTGCTGACACTTTGTCTTGAGCCATCTGAGGCTGATATTAGATGCAATTTCCATACTGTCTCATGCCTTATTACTTAATTATGGAGAGACACTGTACAGTGTAAAACACTGTAAACAGTTATAAAAGTTGCATGCAAAAATGAGAAGTAAGCTGCTTGTGTAATTTTATACTAATATAGGGAATAGTTATTTACTATTCAGACCAAAGGAGAACTCATGTAAAGGAAAATATTAATGCTTCGCTGGAAATATAGCCTGATATTTTAAATAGATAAATCACCCTAAAATTATACACTATACACAAAAACTATACACTATTAATTGTATAATGCTATCATGGTAGGACTGAGAGATTAAGTTAAGTTTGCATCCTTTTGCACATTTTCACAAGAGGTGGGAGGAAATTAATGAAAATTAAGTCTACCAATTTACTATGTTATGTTTGTGAAAATTCATTACATACATCAACATAGGATGAATAAGTTTTTATTTGTTGGAATGTCAGGAAGCAAAAAGTATTATGTTGCTATTCACAAGAGTTTGTGTCAGAAGCATTAGACAATTTTGCAAATTTTTTACTCAATGCATTCCTTAAATAAGTACTAATATTCACACATAACCTGTGAACAGAAAAGAGACTCCTGTTTATAAATCTCTGATCATCCAACTGGGTAAAAAAAACAACAACCCACATCACTTAAGTGACTGGTCAGATGGTGCAAATAGTTGATAACAAAAATTCATAGTGAACTGTATATAAATAATGCATAGGCCAAAATGTGTTCATATAAACTATTCACTGAAAAATGTCAAATAGCCAAAGCTCATGACTTGGTTGTGGATTATTTAGGAAGAGAAAAATGAGCTAAATTCAACAGATTGGTGTCTGTGAGTAAGTCAACCAGTTGTACTTAAAACTTTAAGAAACATTAATCTTTTGGGTTGAAATTTTCCATATTTGGAGTCTCTCTGAAAGTAAATGCTTCTTTTTAAGCTTGAACAAAATCCCCTTTTTTTGTTTGAGTTCTGAGAGGCAACATTTTTCCTGCTTTAAAAAATTCTGACCGTTCCCCTCCATCCCACCCTTCCTAAGGATAACAAGAAAAATAACTGAACTTTGACATTTCAACGTGGGAAAATAAATAGGCCTCACAGAGGACTGCTTGACTTACTAAATTTGCAACGGAGAGGTATAAAATAACAATGAGCACTGGAAATATTTTGTTGTTAGCTGTACTCTTAAAAAACAGACGGAGAGTGCACATAAGTGTACAGTTCATTGGTTAATGGAATTTACCCTATATTCTTGTAAGATGTGAAGGCCCAACATGACTGAAGTGAAAACAGTTGAACAAATGTCAGACTATTTTACAGCACCTAAAGGTGTGATAGGCACCTCACAATACATATAAATGGAAACACGTGGTCCCTGCTCCAGAAAGCTCCCAATCTCATTTCACACATGACACAATGAAAAGACAACAAAAAAGTGTGGTGGAGATGGGAGGGAAGGCAGGGGTCATAGTAATAGGATTATGTGGTTACTCAGCCAAGGCATTGGCCACAGCATGGCTGAACAATTTGGGGCGAGGTAAGAATATCTTATAAAAAGAAATGCCTTCATTGAGTCCCTTCCTGAGGTGTCTCACTAGAGGTGGTTTTTATGGAGGGATTTGAATGAGGAGTGGTTTGTGGCCTGGCACTGGGTTCAGGAAGGGCAGTTTATGCCTAGGATTGGGCCCATATATATTCTATAAATCCATAATAGCATGTGGCTGTATAAAGTTTTCATGGCTGTCTGCTTTCCCCAGGAATGCCAGTCATGAGTGAGTTATGCATTTTGTTACAAACCAGTGCCAAAGAAGCCTTTGATTTTGAATCACCTAATGACACAGCTGACACATGCATCATAGCTGTACAGTTATCCTTATTTATATTGACTCTGACACTCAGACCATTATATAAAGAGGTATTAATAATATGTTAATTAAACTTATTAAACATTAAGCAAACCAAATGTTAAAATTATAGGATGCTGCATCTATTCCAGTAATACATGACTTACTCAAAGCTAAACAAAGAAGATTTTACTTAAAGTACTAGTAAACTAGCTGATAAAATAAAATTAAGATGACCTTTTGATAGATGTCTGTTTATTGATTTAAATTCACCTTTTTGTGACCAGTGTTGAAGAGGTCTGTTAGAATACAAGCATGTATAGTTACATCAGCTAAACAATTTTTATTTCTTTGTGTGTCGTTATGGAAAGATTGAAGCAAGCTTCACCTAAGTGTAGTGATGCAAAAAAAAATAATAGTATCCAGACTGGATGTGCAACAGCGGAGGGAAACAGGAGCTTCATATTAAAGTGCCTTCTAGGTAGCTGACATGATGCATCTAGTCAGACGTAAATAATGACAGACGGAAACTATCATGAGGTCTGTGAAGCATCAACATGCTGCCATCATTTTCTTTCTAACCTTGCCTTGCTAGCAGCTTTCAGACTTACAGGCTGAGAGATCATTTAAAAAGCAAATCCTAATGATGCTGCCCACTGTAACAACAGCCAGTGAGATTGGCATCAATTTAGCTCAGTTTAGAAACTCAGAATAGCAGCCATTGTTGACTCCATGACACCCTAAAGTCACATTGTTCTTCCCCCACCCAATCTCTCAAGCTATTTATGCATTTTGCAGAAAATTATTTGCCTGTATGGAGGAAGAGAAGTGAATAGTCAATCTCTGTTATTCACTTGCCTCTCAGAGTATAAGCGCTTTGATTATTTCTTTTTACTTGATTGGTTTATGTGAATACCAAATGCCTGGAAGATGTTTTATTTTTCTTTGTATACATTTTTTGTACATTATGTATGCATAGGATAACAGTGAGTAAATAACATCCCACTGTCCCTGTAGCTTAAGCTTAAGACTGTTATGATGCAAATAAACACATTACATGGCTGCCATAATCAATGTGGAATGGCAGAGCAATTTTGCAGATGCAACACAGAGAGAAAAAACAACAGTTAGTTGTGTTGTCCAAATTCAATAGAATCTATTCACCAACACAACCTACAATAAAACAGTAACACATTTTGTTAAGCCAGTCACTTTATTTGCAAGCTACTGGGAGCTGGCGCTGATGTGCAATAACATAATGGCATTATCACTTTGCAAAGCAGAATGTAGCTTTGGTTGGGTGCTAGCAGGGCACAAGGGCTCAGACAGACAGATGACAACATGGAAAAAAAAAGTAGATCAGACTGCTTATTTTTGATTGTACACATTATTTTCATATACAACATTGAATTTCATCCTATTAGCTAAACCTGACCCAAGGCTATATACTGTGTTTTCATTGTTTGTATATTTTGTGGGGGATGACAGGTATGCTTGGCGGATCTTTCCAACACTTTAATCAAAGCAAAAGCATCTTATCTCAGGTTAAGAAGATGCTAATTATTTTTAAAAGTAGCATTTTAAAAGACTTTTTCTATTTCACAGTGTTGTTAATACTAATGCAGAATTCGTGACGCTCAAAGAAAATAGATGGCCCTTGATTCTGTTGATGATATCAGGTACTGTATAGGTTGATTTCCCCAGGCAGATGTGAAAAATGTACTATTTGGTCTTAAATTTAGACTTAATAAATAGCTAATTTAGGATCTTGTTCTATATGCAGGGATATAATCACAAGGCATTCATTTTTAAAAGGTTTCATTTATTCTTGTGAGCTTAATTATTGCAAGGAAACTCTGAGCAATTTGTTTTTTTTTACCAGTGTCTGATTTCTGAGAATGGTTATTAAATATTAAATGGATGCATAATTCAGGCAATTAAGAAAGTAATCACACAAAGTAATGTAATGGAAGTTAATTATTACTGCATAAGCAAATAGTTCATTAATGCTAGTAGTTGCTATGGCTGCATTCTTAATACATGCAGAACTGAAGCATGAATCCTCTGTGTATTCAAAGTACTAGGAAGTATGGTACTGCGGAAAGAGTGTTCCTACTGAAAGGCATAGGCAAATAAGGTCTTTTTGACGCCTGACTTCTCTAAATAAGGTGGGATCATCATTACTTAAGAGAGTTTTATTGAAACCATTGCTGCTTTAGATGCTTATAATCTCTTCTGTTTGTAGTGCAAACCATGGCTTAAATCAAGGAAGAACTTAGGGAATTCAGCTTGTTAAAAAAAAATCACCAATCCTACTTCCCCTGTTAAAATCCTACCCAGTGGTGTTACACTTTGTTAAAAAGCTATAAAATCATTATATATAACTTAAAGGAGTGTACAATTTTTCAATACAAAAGCACAATAGCTGGCAACCACCCTTGTTAGATTCTCTTCCTCAACGACTTGTGCAAAATCTGACATTTCTTTGCTAACACTGTCTCCCTAAAGCATAACATTTCATAAAGACTATTTTAAGTTAAGTCCAGACACACACACATGCCACTATATTCTTCAGTACTTTGTGATGCAATAATATTAGCCTTAGAGCCATATGGTTCAGTAAGAGATGAGAGTAGCTGTGGACTAGGGATGAATAACACGAAGATAATGATCTTTCCCCAGCATCAAATGGCATGGAGACTAGACGGGCAGTCCCATTCATTTTTAGGGGCTTTTAGGGACATGTTGCTTATCCATTTACTGTCTCTTACTCTTATTCTTTGAGGCCCCTGGGGAGAAGACTGGTCTATATCCAACACCTGAGCAACCATTATGTATTGGACAACTGATAGCTAGTGTCTGCTGACCATTATGATGAAAGTGGTACATATCTAGAGGTTCTTGCTTATTGCTGCATGGCTTCCACAGATGAGAGTGGGTAGGTTTTGGAACTGGGTTCTGTTGCTAACTTTGCCATTTAGCACAGCTGAAAAGTGGGCATTATGTTACCCTTGGCATAGATTAGTTAGACTGAGGACTTCTCTAAATTGCCCTGGCTGCCTGTTGCCCTCAAGGGGCTATCTGCCAGCTGGGGGCAATCAGAGCATAGTGCCCATCAGACATACCACTTCCCCATTTCAGAGGCTGCAGGGAAAGGAGGATGAGGTAGGAGTATGAGCTGACTACACTGGCTTAATGCCCACTAATTCCCCAAAGGTGGAGATCAGGAGATTTTCTACCGCAGGAGTTGAGCTGTCCATAGAATCTGAAAATAGAATCATGGCAGTTCAGTGCACGTGCATGAGAGAGGGCATGGTGCACCATAGGAAATGTAATCTGGCCATGTAGTTGAGCCCATAGGGGAGAATGGGAACCTAAGAGAGTGGAACTACAGCACCCAAGAGGCACCATCATGTCTTAGGTGGAAACAGAGATTAGCGTTAACCCAAAATGGAACATTTCAATTGAAAATGTCAACGTAAAATATTTTTGACATTTCTGAATATACTTTTTTAGGAATTTTTAATTCTTTGAAAACTGTTTTGATTTTGTCTCCAAAAATGCAGAAATGTTGGAAATTCCTGTGGGAAGAAACATTTGGGTTTTGATCAGCTCTAACAATGATGACAATCCCATCAGCAGGAACAATCAGGCAGGAACTCAGCCTCCTACAAGAAAGCTCCCTTCACTGTGACGCTTCCTGGGGTACCTAGTGTTGTCAGGCACCTTGCTGCCACCTGTCCTTAGCATGAGGAAGACCTGTCTGTGCCTGCTGTGACTCAGCTCCCTGATGCCCAGCCTCTGAGGGCAGAAGCACTGTCTTTCCAGCTTCACAGGCCTTGCTCTTTCTGAACAGGTTTGTGATAGGCACCCACCACCCTGAGTCCTCCAAGTGCCCAGCCCCTGGTCTACTGAACGCTCACAGAACTCAGATTCCCTACTCCCAAAGGAACAGGACACACCAGCTTACCAGATTCAACACAGGATCACCACTCTGCTTAATACTTAATAGCACTGTAGATAAACTTAGTCTTGTTTTCACTATAAATATATCGTCAAAGAACACAGATTCAAATCATAGTAAGTAAGAATACTGCGGGAAATGACTGCATATAAGACAAAATGATGATGTGCTTTCTAGAGCCTGAACTTAACTCAGAAGATCTTTCTTGGGCTCCTTTACAGGATTGTTTACCTCAAGTCCTTCTCCCAGTGTTTTAAACCAGGGTGGCTGAGATCCTCCTTTCATAAGATTAAGCCCACTGGCAGCTTGTCTTCCCAGATTGACGGATCTCGGCTATACTTCTGTTCCCCAAACAGGCATTGTGTTTACTCAAACACAAGATAACCCTTCCTGGTTTTGTTTTCTTTCTGCAGCACTTGCAATCTACTCAGTAGCATTTAACTCAATAAACAAATAAACTTCCACTGTAAATACACGACAGTCAACCAGGAAGATAAGCATGCCCGCCTCCAGTCTGGAGAAGTCTATCTCAATGCCTGCTACTAGTGATCTGCCTTTAACTTCAAGGCTTTAAGAACATAATTTTCAGTATACTGATATAACTCCTTGCACATTATAACCTTTGTGAAATGTACAGATAATGACCAGTATGACACATACTTTCAGTAGAGACCTTACATGGCCCCATTTGGTGAACCCAGGGGATCCTCTGCCCAGTGGGCATCAAGAGATCCTTGAGTCACATTCACTCCTCCTCCATTTCAGAAGCACACTTTCAACCCTTTATGAAAATCCTGTCAAACAGATGTCTTTTGCAGTGTGCCCAGAATGGCACAAAATTCATCCTAGTTCATATCCAGGTGTTTGGAAGCAAGTTCCAGAGTTTTGGAGCCCTCCCAGAGAATGTCCAGCTAACAGCCCCAGGAAAGGCATGTAGCTCAAATGTCTCTTGCTGACCACAGCAGTGGTAGTATGGCACAGGGATATAGATGACCCCTCAGCTAGGCAGGTAACAGACCAGTTAGGGCTTTATAGATCATATCCAACACCTTAAACTCTACCCAGACACAAATGGGTGACCAGTACAGATCCCAGAGCACTGGTGTCATATGCTCCCAGCAAGATGTCCTGCTCAATAAGCAACCCAATGCATTCTACACCAATATCAGTCTCCAAATGGCTTTAAGGTGATGTACAGTACATTGTAATAACTATGCCTTTGTTACCTCAAAAGTAGACTAACAGTGGCAAGGTCCTCATTCAAAAGGAAGATCACAACCTCCTACTTAGACAAAGATGGTAAAAGCTGACTGGGTTACTGTTATTACATGATCATTGAACAGCAGGTGGAAGTCTGAAATCATCCCTACATTATGAACCCTACCAACTAATGGTGGACATACTACCATAATCAAAGGATCCTCCTTCATCTTCTCCAGCTGCTTCCTCCATCATCGCCTCAGTGTTGTCTTCAGCCAGCCCCATCCATGGCTGAGGAGCTAAACCATATTGTTTGACTAGGATGAGATAGAGACATACAACTGAGTGTCATCAGCATACTGAATAAACCACACACACCTCCTTATTAATACATCTGGTGACCCCATATACACATTGAACAGCCTGTTGTCCTTCAGGATCCCACACTTGATATTTCTTCATGAAGAGGAAAAAATGCCCATAATTAGCTTTTGTGCAGCCCCGTCCACTCCTACCAAGGGTTGCAGGCAAGTTGTCAGCATCTCATGATCAATGGTCCTAAAGGCAACTTACAGATCTAATAATACCACTATGGAATCCTAGTCTTCATCGATCACCAGGAGGAGAGACTCATCCAACGTGACCAATGCAATCTCTGTGTCAAAGTTAGGTCTGTACCCAAACTGACAAGGTCCAAGGACATCAAAGCCATCTAGATACTGTGAAGACTGTCTCACCATACCTTTCTCCACAATCTTCCCCAAAGTGGAAAGATGTGATACTGGTGGATAATTGGCTACATTGTCAGCATCAACTAGTGATTTCTTGAACACTTTTCCAATGTGATTTGTAATTCTTTATTTGTACTGTGATTGATCATCTTAGTCATATGACATTATTTCTGCTTCCTAAGTGGATTACTTCAAAACTCACAAACATTTCAGGATGTGCACAGGAAAACTTCTGGCAAGAATGTTGGCAACACATTCTGGCAAACACCAATTTGGTGAAAAGAAATTCACTCGTGTTGTCTGAAAATGAATAAAGGGGATCACAAATGTTGTCAAAATGAATTTGCACATTTTATTTGAAAATTTGCATGTATAAATATGGACCCACAAACTCTCTTATTCACAAGAATATTCCTATTTCAATGAAACCACTCAAGCAAAAAAAGGTTTCCAGGATTGAGCCCAAGAGCAGTAATCATTTGATGAAAAAGTGTTATGCTCTGAAAAATATTAACTAATCGGTATAGTGAATACGCAGTATATCTTTAATCACTGTTATGTTCTGAATTTAAAACTTACTGATGTGTTGTTCTTAGCAATATGGTATGATATACTCCATATCTTCTACTGACAAACTGTTTAGAAAAATAGAGTTCCATTTTATTTTAGATAAACTTTTTAATTCTGATAAACATTCAGAAACTTTTTTGCTTTTTCAATATTCACTTCCCTATATTGTGAATTGCAGAAATTTGTTTCCAATTTCTCATTTGTCTCCAAAAAAGAATATTGAAAACTTCATCTCTTGTGTAATGATTTGGTCTTTTTCAAGATAAAATAACTTGATCTACAATAATTGATTTCAACTGAAACCATTTCGGCAATTATTAAAGTTCTGGTTTAATGTGCAGCATGGCTAGTGGACATTTTTCTTTCATTAACAGTGAATATTTGTTCTGAAAGAAAATCCCAAATCCAGAAGAAATAATTTACATTAACTCATACAATGAAAAAGGTCCAGCATTGAGCTCCTTGTATTAAGGGTGGAGAACTTCCATTCTTCACTGGGCTCCACGCCCACACTGCTTCTCTTCAGTTAATTAGCTAGACCTCTTATAATCTGCCTGACCACAAGTTATCATTTAAATTCCCGAATGAGTCCTTCCACTGTATACAGCGTATGTAGAGTGGTGGGCAGAGATCTATCATTAAGTATGCCAATCTAACAAATCCACAGACTGGAGTAAACATGGCAATAAAAGCCAGCTGTCATGATAACGGTGTATGAGCTTCGGCCCTTGGTGGCTATAAGTCTTTGGCAATATACTAATGGGCTCTAAAGATGCATGATGATTACCATCTACTGGTGGCTACCAATTTCTATGTTGTCTGTGCCAACCAAATAGCAGAAACTGAGGCGCTTTGAAGGTGTACTCAGGACATGGTATAAATTGTATTTTTTTTCTTTTAAAGGCCACTGAACTAGTAGGCCTTCTGACCATTTAATTGTAACTATTACCTAAAAAATCAAGGCAAAAGTTTAGAAATAATTGAGGCAAGTCTGTTTACTTCACTGCAGAATTCTCCAACTAAAGTGAAGAAAAATCTTACAGAACCTAATAAAAATTCCCTGGAAAGATGGAAAAATCAATTGAAGTAAATGAGAACAGTTTCATTCTTAGTGGAGTTGTAATGAGGTAGTTTGCTGGTGAATCTCTCTGATTAAGAGTGTGCATATTTAGCACGACCACAGCTTCCTTCTCTGTAGAGATCAGACACCTAATACAATTAAATATTGTGGGAAACGTAGCTCTATAGTGTCATGTCCTTGCTAAAGTTATGAGATTACATGCTAGCTAGAATAGTGACATAAAAATCAACACCTTGCTGGAGCTAGAAAAGAGAAAGCTGCTTTGACTATTCTATTTTTTAAATGTTTGCCTTAAGATGATTCACTAACATCTAGGGTTAGCCATGTAAAACATATTTTTATCAGCCTTTCTAAAGCCACATTTGGTGTTCCATTAGCAGCATGCAGTAGGCCCATGTGTCCTCTGCATTACACTAATTGTTTAAGCATGACAGGTTATTACTTCAGTCAGAGGGTAATGAAGATTGGGAAAAAAGTAGAGCACAAACACAATTTTCTAGTTCTCAAGAAGCAATTATAAACAGATGAGAAGCCATAAAAATATTACACGTGGGAAATGATCTTCAGTACAACTGAAATGGATGCTATGGCATTAGACCGAAGAGCAAGATAGGTTTTGAGCTGACAAACTGCAGCTGGTGATTAAACATAGCCAAGGTATTCTGCAGGAAAGTGGAATAATACAGATTGGCATCAGAATTCTTAAAACACTTTTTCATCAGGAAAATTACTTTCACATAAAACCAAAATTCTGGAGAACTTTTAGACTGATCAGAGGAGAGCCTGAAAGGATCTAGTTAAGGTGTTTTTACAATAATGAGGTTGTGCTTATGAAGTGTGCCAGACTGAACAGGAGATAGCATGAATCATAGAAGAGTAGGGTTGGAAGGGACCTCAGGCGGTCATCTAGTCCAACCCCCTGCTCAAAGCAGGACCAACAAGTTATCCTAGCCAGGGCTTTGTCAAGCCAGGCCTTAAAAACCTCTAAGGATGGAGGTTCCACCACCTCCCTAGGTAACCCGTTCCAGTGCTTCACCACTTTTCTAGTGAAATAGTGTTTCCTAATATCCAGCCTAGACCTCCCACACTGCAACTTGAGACCATTGCTCCTTGTTCTGTCATCTGCCACCACTGAGAACAGCTTAGCTCCATCTCTTCGGAATCCCCCTCCAGGTAGTTGAAGGCTGCTATCAAATCCCACCTTACTCTTCTCTTCTGCAGACTAAACAAGCCCAATTCTTGCAGCCTCTCCTCGTATGTCATGTGCTCCAGCCCCCTGATAATTTTCGTTGCCCTCTGCTGGACTCTCTCCAATTTGTCCACATCCTTTCTGTAGGGGGGGCCTAAAACTGGATGCAATACTCCAGATGTGGCCTCACCAGTGCTGAATAGAGGTGAACTTTCACTTCCCTCAATCTGCTAGCAATGCTCCTACTAATGCAGCCCAATATTCTGTTAGTCTTCTTGGCAACAAGGGCACGCTGCTGACTCATCTCCATCTTCTCATCCACTGTAATCCCCAGGTCCTTTTCTGCAGAACTGCTGCTTAGCCAGACAGTCCCCAGCCTGTAGTGGTGCATGGAATTCTTTCATCCTAAGTGTAGAACTCTGCACTTGTCCTTGTTGAACCTCATCAGATTTCTTTTGGCCCAATCCTCTAATTTGTCTAGGTCACTTTGGACGCTATCCCTACCCTCCAGCATATCTACCTCTTCCCCCCCAGCTTTGTGTCCCCTGCAAACTTGCTGAGGGTGCAATCCATCCCATCACCCAGATCATTAATAAAGACGTTGAACAGGACCGACCCCTGGGGCACTCCGCTTGATACCAGCTGCCAACTAGACATTGAGCTGTTGATCACTACCCGTTGAGCTCGACAATCTAGCGAGCTTTCTATCCACCTTATAGTTCATTCATCCAATCCATACTTTTTTAACTTGCTGGCAAGAATACTGTGGGAAACGGTATCAAAAGCTTTGCTAAAGTCAAGATATATCATGTCCACTGCTTTCCCCATATCCACAGAGCCAGTTACCTTATCATAGAAGGCAATCAGGTTGGTCAGGCATGACTTGCCCTTGGTGAATTCATGTTGACTGTTCCTGAGCACCTTCCTCTCCTCCAAGTGCTTCAGAACGGTTTCCTTGAGGACCTGCTCCATGATTTTTCCAGGGACTGAGGTGAGGCTAACTGGTCTGTAATTCCCCAGGTTCTCCTTTTTCCCTTTTTTAAAGATGGGCACTATATTTGCCTTTTTCCAGTCATACAGGACCTCCCCCAATCGCCACGAGTTTTCAAAGATAATGGCCAATGGCTCTGCAATCACATCAGCCAATTCCCTCAGCACCCTTGGATGCATTAGATCCGGACCCATGGACTTGTGCATGGCCAGCTTTTCTAAATAGTCCTTAACCTGATCTTTCACCACCAAGGGCTTCTCACCTCCTCCCCATACTGTGTTGCCCAGGACGGCAGTGTGGGAGCTGACCTTGTCTGTGAAGACTGAGGCAAAAAAAAGCATTGAATACTTCAGCTTTTTCCACATCATGTGTCACTAGGTTGCCTCCCCCATTCAGTAAGGGTCCCACACTTTCCCTGACCACCACCTTGTTGCTAACATACCTGTAGAAACCCTTCTTGTTACCCTTCACATCCCTTGCTAGCTGCATCTCCAGTTGTGTTTTGGCCTTCCTGATGAAGTCATCAGTTTATCCACAAAACTAGTGCAGCAAGTATAAAAGTTTCTCCACACAATCTAGCAAATTTACATAAGTTTCAAAGACTATTTATGGAGTTGAAAGTTTAGGTAAGGTTACATGTCCATCCAATCCTTAGTCATGGCTAAGACTACATCAGGTATACCAATCAGTGAAAACTGGGGTGGTGATTTGGGATAGAGCCTCTGGTGACTGGGAACTGAAAATTAGACACACAGTGATTTCACATTAACCACCAAGGAAATATCCAGTCACAGCGATATGAAAACTCTACATTCACACACAATGCCCATGTATTGCCAGGCTCTAGGCTGGGTTTTAGCTATTTGTAGGGAATTGTACTGCTGAAGGCACAGGTGGATTTTGAATAGCCCTGTCTATTCTTAGATGCTTTCTTCTTTTTGCCTATTGAGCACTCCCAATCTCTATTAAGACCACAGCAGCTCTGCATCTATTGAGTTTTGTTTCCCTCATCTGGGGTGCTAGAACTAAGGGTGCTGAGGTTGCGACAGCACCCCCTGGCTTGAAGTGGTTTCCATCATATCCAGGGTTTACAGTTTTGTCCATTTTCTCTTAGCATCCCCACTATACAAATTGTTCCAGTGCTACTGTCCTCATCTTTATGACTGGGAACAGATACTCCCTTCTGTCCTGCCCACCCCTTCCTTTTACGAGGGAAGGGACATGCATGGAAACTAGGTCTTAATTCCCTTCCTTGGGATGGGGAGGAGGGAAATGGAGAATCTGCTTCTTTCCAGTTCTTTTCTGGGATTGGGCCTTTGACTGGTTTCCCCCTTCTGGTAGTGGATGGGGGGAAGGAAAAACTGCGTCTTGCTTTCCGTAGGAGGAAGGAAAGGTTGGAAAGGATGGCTTGGTAGTAAAGGAGGTGAGAAGAAGGGCTTTTGGGTAGAGACTGAGGAACAGACAGAAATTGAGGAAGAGGGAACTGGGAATAGAACCAAAATGCTTAGTGGGAGATTCTAGGGAGGTGTAGTAGGCCCACTGAAATGCTGCTGAGAGGAGAATGGGGTATCTGATACCAAAGTATCGACAGATTAAATAGGTATATATTGAGGAAACAGGACATGGGGTGCCCCATGATTTAGTGGCTGAGGGAAATTGGTTTTAGGCTAGAGAACCTCAGAGAATGGGGGTGGCACAATGACTCTGTGTCAGATGATAGCAATAGAACTGGTGACCTACAGGTACATGATTCACTAATCTGTTACTATTCCCCTCCCAGCCCAGCTCCTGACAGTGTTTAAAGAAAATATTCTTTTTGGAATAAACTTAAGTTAAAAATAAAACCTTTCCTTACTTTGGGGCCAAAGAGGATCATGAACAGATTTCAGGAGGTTGCAACCACCTTCTGATATGGTTATGGTCCTTGCTATGGGAGAGGGGTTCTGGGTTTTGTTGAGGGTGTGTGTTGGAATGGGGGGTACAATGTCAGTTAGAGGGATAGCTGCACCTCTGTCCTCTGAGTGCACACTGAGGTGTCAGGCTTCGTACATTTAGTGGTGAAGGCGGAGCCCTGCAGTTTTCCTGCTTTTAGACCAGGCCCTGGCCTACAGTGCCCTGTGCCTCAACTGTGCTTATCCAGCAGATCTGACTGGGATCAGAGTTATTTGCTTCAGGAGTCTGTGATCATTGGTGAATACAGTGACTAGAGCTGGCAGGAGAGAGGAATTCACGTTCTGCAAGAAATTCTGAAATTCCAAATAAAACACAGTAGAAAAAGGAATTTTTGACACGTCCCCTGGAATGGGAATTCTGGCATTTTTTTTTAAGAAAAAAAATGAGTTTTGAATTTTCTGAAATGTTGCAAAGCCTCCTTAAGCAGCCCAGAACCCTAGCAGCCCACCAGTTGGAAGCCCCGGCTCTCTAGCAGCCTGCCAATTGGGCTGTTGAGGAGCCAGGCAGGTGAGCAGACACAACGCCAGGCAGAGTTCTCTTGGAATTTTAACACCATCGACATATTCCTGCAAAACATTTAGATTTTGATAAATCAGCATTTTCCGATGGAAAAATGTTCTGTCAGAAGAGTTCTAATAATGACCAAACAGCCTTCTGAAACCCAAAGTATAGATTAATTTTAACAGTGGGCACAGAGCATTTGGAGAGAAGGATTTTGAAACAGTCTACATGCATGTCTTTCTTATCTATAGACTTATCAACCCCTGATGGTAGTCTAGGCAGGCCCAGCTTCTTCAGGAAAGCTAAGAAGGTGCCTGTGTCTACCTGAACAATTCCCCGACAACCACCTCTGCCTAGGGTGAGAGAGAGAATGCTCCTTTTTATCCAGCTATAGTTCTCTTAATTTTCTGGTTTCCAGCCTTGTTTTGCCACACACAGCCAAGTTTTGTAACTTGTCTGAAGCCCAGAGGGAGAATCTTCACAGCTAATAGCTCGGTCATTGTCTCTTAACCACCCTGCAATGTTTACCATGGGATAGCTTATCTTGAGCCATTGCTTTTCTTTCCTGTTTGTTTTCCAACATCCCTGCTGATTTAACCCAGTAGAAACATCCCAATATAGCTATATGGTAAATATCCCATTAACTAGGTCAACATACAGTATTAATAAATAATTACAGAGGAGCTCCACATCTATCACACACAACATAGAAAGCATTAAGAACCACCGCCTTACCTTATTTTTTATTTTCCTTTGGCATATACACGTATTTTCTGTTGTCATACCATGGGGTTATTCCTAGGAGCTGGAATGCTCTCACTAAATGCAGAGGAAAAAAGTATGTGTATATATAGTGCGTGCGCATGTGTGTATAAATATAAAAATACCTGACTTTGCTAACAGAATAGGGAGAAGTCAGCTGAATCTTCAAATACACGTACTCCTTTTAGTTCAGGGTTGTGAAATTGCATCCTTTTGCCCTTCCACCTTTATTTTCAACGTTTTCAATAAGCCTAGAAATTGAAACTGTCCAGCCAGGAAGAGGATAGAACAAAGCACTTTGTGTGATTTGTTTATCATGACATTGCTTTGTTTTCAACTGTTAGTTGTATTTGCTATCATTCAGTATTTATTTATATTGTGAGGCTCCTCATTGTCCCTTTACAAACACATAAGAAGACACAGTCTTTGCCCTGGAGAGCTTATGATCTAATTAAAAAAGCAACTGCCTTAACAAGTGAGCGTAACAAACAGTAGGAGGGAAGAGAGATGAGTGATGAGCTGAACCAACTACATAATGTAATAGTTCAGAATCAGCTAAATGTTCAGCTTCACAATTATCATTCTGTACCTGATCAGATCATAACCCCCATGCTCCCTCAACATTCACCTCACTCCTGCCCTCTCCTGGAAAAAAAAAACACTGGTCTTGCTTCCTGTTCAATGGCTGTATTGATTGATTGACTCCTTTGATATACATTGTGCCCAGTTGCCGCTACCTAGGTTATAGTTCCAAAAAAGGAACTAATCTTATCTCCTTAACTACCTCAGATAATGGGCTGTTGTCTTCTACCAAAGCCCCAGCCCGCTGGGCTCCATAGAGTTCCCCACTATTTAGAGGGAATGGAGGGTCCCTGCAAGTGTCAGGTGAAAGGAAGCAGAAAGCCCATAGAGAACATAGTGTTATGTTACAGCATACAGGTTATGAAGGTGTTGCTCCCATTCAGCTACCCACTTTACTGTGCTCCCCCAACAGCCAATCTCCCAACCCCACAAAACAGCTCAGGGTCCGGAACTGTCAACCACATCAGTGCGAGGTTAGAAACGTGCTATCCCCTAATGCTGCTTGGAGCAAGTGTGGGGGGGGAATGGACCTGTAGTGCTTCACTAGGCCTGGTTTCACAGGGAAGTAGGGGGGAAGGCAGGCTCAGCTAGCTCCCAGTCCCTTCCCCCGGCATGGCTGGCAGCTGTTACTGCGTAATAAAGTTCCCAATGAATTAGAAGGTGGTGCAACTGCAGGAGTCGTGAACAGCTTGCTGTCTCAGTTTAGACATTGATTATCTCTGCCTTAAGCATCGAGTGTCATTCTAGTCAATGGCATTACAACAGGGAGTTCGAGAGCACAGAAATAAAAGAGCACACAAAAGCATAAACAATACTAAACAAAGAGAGAAAATGCTAAAGATAAAGGTAGAGTGAAGTTGCTGGTGAATTTGCATTGTGTACCTGCAGATCTCTTTTTATCTGGTGGTGGTGATAGCGGTATGTGTGTAAATTGTGGACAGTGTGATTGCAGTAGGGGATAGAACTTGATATATTTTTAGACCTAGCCTGCTAGGTCATTACTATCCTGCTTGTAGTCTTTCCCACTCCAGAAGTGATGCATCCCAAAACGTCTGCAACTGATACAGTGTTTTGTGGTGGATAAGGAATGACTAAAACAATCGGAAGGAATTACTATTATTATTTATTGTTTCTGCCAACAGTGTGCTTAGCATTATACCATACACAAAAACAAAAGCCAGTCCCCATTCTGAAGAACTTATAGCCGAAAAGATGAACACACAAAAGACAAGACACTGATTGAAATTGGAGGGTCAAGCTAATCCAAATGCTAGAGCTATTCCCGAGTTATGGAGAGAATATGATGATATTAAATATTTATGGGAAATATTTCAAAATTCTTTTTGTGCCTTTCTGTGGCATGTCAATGAAATGTAAATTGGATGGCAGATACTTTTTCATTTGTGAAGTAACTTAAATATATTTTAGTGCATTGTGTATATATGGACTAAAAGTGAAAAGGCTTTCCATAAGAATTATTTTCCAAACCCTCAATCTTGTTGGTGAACCCTTAACATTGCTTCCCAGAACTTGTACTTGAGTTGGGATATTGATCGACTACCTGATGTTGATCAGTTAAGTTTTCTGAGCTACTTCTGAAGAGCCTGAAGTCTGAGTGGACCAAGATTCCAGTCAATTTAGGAACCAAGTTCTGCCCTCCTATTGCTTCAATAGGAGCCATCCCTGTACATTTAAAGACAGAATTTGGCTACTTAGAATGAAAAAACATAAGATTTCTGATTTTTACTTTGCAGTCCCAAACAATAGAAGATTTCCCTTTAAACAAAATTAAAAAAAAAAGTGTAGCAGCCACAGCTGTGGTCCCTAAGAGTCCTGGAGTCATTTAGGATTAGCTCATATACAGGAGAAATTTGGCCAGACTGGCTGTTACTTAATATCTTTCATTAATTCAATACAAGACAGTATAGTGGTAGAGGCTTTTAGTAACAGTGCACCCAAGTTATTTGCGACTCCCTTCCAAACAGTGCAAAAGTCTGTGTGTGTCACTTTCTAAAATCAAGTTAAAAAGTCATATTTTAAGTAGGAAACTATTTTGCCTGAAACAAGAACCAATCCAAATGTTTGTCCTCAACTCAAGCAAAGCCTTTTCTGCAGTTTCATAAAATTCAGGTAACTTTCTCCCCTCACCCCCATATTTTTAATTTTATGCACTGCCATTCTTCAGCAGCACTCTGGTTCAGTCTTGCAGCTCTAGTGCCAAAATACAGGCAGACTCCTTCCAGACCAGTGACGCAGACTCAACTTACATGGATAAGCTTTGGTTAAGGGTTACATATTTACATCGTAATCTGAACCTCTGAACATTGTTTCCTCCTGTCTTTTGTGTGTGTCTACTTGTTAGACTTTTGGCAGCTGGAGCAGTCTTCAGATCGGTGCACTGTATAGCACCAGGCACATTGTCCGTATTTAACAGTTAGTATAATAGACTATTATGTATGCACGCACAAATACAGACATGCACACATTATATGTGTGTATATATAGTAGACAAGTAACTTAAGATATTGCTTCAACTAATACAGCAATTCATATTGCTGAAAGTTTGCTTTCTTATCCTAAGACCATAGAACTTTAAAAACTTGAGTGAGAAAGACAAATTAGGCTGGAGACAGGAATGTTCCTGGTTTAGCTACAAATTTTATTTAAGCAATTTGGAGCCAAGGACATTTTGAGGATCATTTCCAAGCTAGCATTGAGATAGACCAGTGTGTATGTAATATGTAAAACATGAAAAATGGTCTGCTTATAAGTGTTCTGGATGTCTGGGGTCACCCAGAAATCATCTACTATGCCACATCAGTGTCAGACAGAAGTCGTAATAATGATAGTAAGCAAAAGTTTTACTTTAGTTGCCAATTAACAGTTTATTCCTTTCTTAGACCAAATATGTATATACGGGAGTGTGGCGGGCTTTGTACCTCATCAACTCCCATCAACCGCCTCTCTACGCCTACCTTCATTTTCTAAACCCCCACATCCCTTGATAGTCAGCACAATGTGGCCCAATGGCCAGGGTCCATCTATGGCCTCTTCCCGGGTGGAGTAGTGCAGCCTAGCAGCCAGAGTCCATTCAATGTGTCCCTAGGGCAGTGCAGCCTAATGGCCAGAACCTACCTAATTCCCCTTTCTTTAATGGGGTAGTGCGGCCTCGAGGCCAGAGTCCCTTCAATGTGCCCCTAGGGCAGTACGGCCCAATGGCCAGAGTCTGCCGAATTCTCCTCCTCTAGTGGGATAGCACAGCCTAGCAGCCAGTGTCATTACAGCCACCTTTGGAGGCAAAACAGGGGGCTTAGTGGCTGGTTCCTGGGCCCGGGATCACCTAACTCCACCTGGGCCCCGACCAGGGCCCTGACAGCAGCGGAGCAGTCCACCACGGGGTCAGCAGGGAATCGTACCAAAATACGCTGACCTCATAAGGGTGGGAGGTACCACTCCCTCACCCTCCCTGGGTCACTTCCTACTGGCTCTCTACAGCAGTGGTCCATATGGTATTGGGGTCTCCAGGCTTCTCAGCACCAGACACTCCCTTGAGGTTCCAATAGCACCTTAAATAGTCCAGGTTTCTCGCTCTTCAGTTCTTGTACGTAAGGGCTGTAACCAGGGCCATCCCTAGCTATTCTGGGGCCCTATGCAGCCTCCCCCCCATGGGGGGTGGGACCCAGGCCTCCATGGGTGCGGGGGCGGCTTGGGAGGTAAGGGGGAAACCGCCCCACAGCACTCACTGGCAGCATGGCTGGGGCAGTGAGTGCAGGCCCAGCCCTGCTGCGGTCCTCAGGGAAGTGGGGGCAGAGCTGGGGTGGAGCAAGGGCAGGGGCTTTGGGAAGGGGTGGAGTGGGGGCAGAGGCTGAAGCGGAAGCAGGGTGGAAAGAGGCAGGGCAGGGCAGGGGGCCATGGGGAAGAGGTGGAGCACAGGCTGGAGCAGCAATTTCCTGGTGCCCTATGCAGCTGCGTACTTTGCCTATGGGTAAGGATGGCCCTGGCTGTAACAGCTCCTGGGCTGGATTCCCTGTCAAATGTCCTTTCTTCTTGTCAATCCACCTTGACTGAGCAGCTCTGCAGGCTTTTATACCTGACTTCCAGGTGGAGCATGCCCAGCAGAGCCTCAGGGTGGGGCTTCCTCTGCTAGGAGGGAAGGATTAATCCTCTCCGTACCAGTGTGGGGCCAATCCGCCCTGTTACAGGGAGAAAAACTGTCATCTTGGCTCCAGCTTGCCTAGCTCAGAAAAAGTAGTAATAAGATAACATACCCATGTGCCATTAGCACAGAAGTGCAATTCTCAGGCATTCTAGCTTCCCCAAAATGTTAGTTGTAAAGATAATTGCAAGGAGGGAGGGTCCCAGAGCCTGGGCTCCAACCCAAGCCCAAATATCTACACCACAGCTAAACAGCCCTGTAGCCAGAGCCCCATGAGCCTGAGTCATCTGACAAAGGCCTGGTGCAGGTGTTTAATTGCAGGGTAGAAATACTCACAGAGGCAGATACGCTGGCTCTATGCCATCCTGGGCTCCATTCATGCCAGAAAAATCCCGGATAGCTGACTAAAGTAGGTTTAGCTGGGCATGAATCTAGCTCAGTGTTCCTCAAATGCAGCCACCAGGCTTTTCCTTGCAGACACATGCCATCTGGGCTGTGATGGTGGGGGGGCTGCAGAGATGTGGTCCCTCTCCTAGGGCCCCCAACAACAGTTGGACCCACACCCTCCAGATGAGAAAAACTCTGGAGGTGCAGGCAGCTGGTGAATTCCCCACTTTCCTAGGGGTAAGAGAGGCAGGCTTTGGCCACGGAGATTTGGAATCCATTCACGCGGTGGCGGGCTCTGGTTCCAGGCTCTCCACCTCCACCGTCGTCCCTGGGTCCCACGGTCTCCTTGCCCACCACTCCATTCAGGACTTAAATTTGTTCTAGGGCTTGCCAGGGCTGAATAAGTCTGCTGTGAAAAGTGTTAATACCATTTTTCACAGCAGAAGACCTTCCAGTTAGCAAGTCTTAGAAGAAGAAAAAAAAAGCAACAGAAACAACAACAAAACAAGAACGTGCAAAGCACCTTATTTGTGTTTCTATTCTGTTTATGTCCAGTAAAGAATACATACAACCGCACATTATTTTGATTATTCAGTCTGTAAAACCACCCTACATAAATAAGTTACAATGATTGGATACGTATATGTGCATATTTATTTGTTTTTCCTAAAGTTAATTAAGTGTTTTAGGAAAAGTTGTCAGCGCAGCCACCAGCAAGAGTTGGTGGCGCACTCTGAGGCCACCAAAAAATTTGTTGTGAGAACCCATGCCTCATACTATCCTATTTGAACTCTAGGCCCAGATTCTCAAAGGTATATAGGTGCCTAACTGCCATTGAAATCTGGGCCTCGGTTATGAGGACTGCAGGGCAGGAGCAACAAATGACATACTGTTGATTATTATGTATTATTTGTATTATGATAGCACCAAAAGCTCCTAAATGAGATTGGGGCTCCATTGTGGTAGGGACTGTACAAATAGACTTTCAGACTGTCCCTGACCCATAGAGACACAGGAAGATTCAATGACTTGCTCAAGGTCACACAGTAAGTCTGTGGGAGTGGTTGCTGAGCTACTTTGATATGCTGTCCTACGGAGTCCTAGGTCTGCAAGAGCTCACCACCCCTCTCTTAGACAGCCACTTACCTTAGCTTCTCATTCACCCATATGCAATCCCAATGGATACTAATGCAGGAGCTCTGCCAGAGTGACCTGCACTGTGAGGGGAGAGGGGCATGAGAATGGGAAGCTTTGTTTGTACCTCCCAGAATCCAGTGCTTTTGTAGGAAAGTGTCTGAGAGGAGGGAGGAGGGCTCTGCTGACACTAACCCCCATTGTTGTGTTCCATTAGTGATGGAGATGTTGCTTGACCATCTCACTGTATTCCTGGTTTTCAGTGAGTAAAGATGAACCTCATCTTCAGGCTAAGGTGTTTTAAGAAGGTGTTGTCTTCCCCCAGTGCCACTCCATGATGACCACACTGACCTATCTGATATTGTATGAGAGCATGGAGTTTAACTGTACCTCAAAGATAAGTGCTGCATCAGCAGCTAATGGGGCTCGGTGGTCACTGCTAATTCAAATCAAATTTCAGCAGTTTAAAATTATACATTAAAAAAAAATATAACCCATGCGAATTTAGTTAGATGCTGCCATGTCTTAGCAATAATTACAATCCTTCCAAAGAGAATGGGTTGAAAGCCGCTGCAAATGCTGTCTGGGACATTCCTGAGCAGAAGAGAGAGCTGGCGCCATTTTTATAGTTATGCCTGTTAAGATTTAATAGATGGAAAGTTTCATTAGTGAACTGTGTTGCAATTAACTTCAGGTAGGTTCCAGCCTACTGTATGCAGTACTTGCTGTCAGAAAATTGTTTACATTCCTTTTGGAATAATTTATTAGATTTTCAGCACCTGAATGTTAATGAATAGTAAGGGCCACAATTCAGTGAAAAACAAACCCAGCATGTTACGTGATTTTCTATTACTCTACATATTAAAGGTTCAAGCTATAGATTCTTTTTATTTCTCAGTGAACATACCAATTGATGACAAGACAGTGCTGAGTTGGCTTTAGGGGCGGGCTTACAAGATTCTCCACAGTATTGGTCCAAGATTCTCCACAGTAACATCAGAATTAAGACTCAGTGGGTAGTGACTCCTTTATCCTCTATGTACAGACCTGCCCTATGGCCAGGCCCTGCTGCTTTACTCTCTGGATAAAGGTCTGATGTTTATGAGTAAAGTGAGTGGGATTTAGGCACTAATCCCTCTGAAGATCATTTAAACAGGTGCCCAGTGTGAGAGAGGCTCGTGGCCTTTACCTCCCACTGACTCTAGTGGATGTCAAGGGTGCACCTCTCAGGATGTGAAATATTTTATATTAATGTTGAGCTAGAATGTAGGAAAATTCTACATCCTCTTCTCGCTTTTTTAAGTTTAAGCAGAAATCATAGAACTGTAGGGCTGGAAGGGACCTTAAGAAATTCTATAGTCCAGCCCCACACTCTGAGGCAGGACCATGTATACTCAGACCATCCCTGACTGGTGTTGGTTAGCCTATTCTTAAAACCTCCAGTAATGGGGATCTCACAACCTCCCTCGGAAGCCTGACCCAAGACTTACAGTTAAAAGTTTTTCCTAATATCTAACTTAAATCTCCCATGCTGTACATTAAGCTGATTATGTCCTTTCCTACCTACAATGGATATGGAGAGCAACTGGTCACCATCCAAAGATACAGTAGAGCAGGGGTGGGCAAACTTTTTGCCCAAGGCCATATCAGGGTGCGAAACTGTATGGAGGGCCTGGGTAGGGACGGCTGTGCCACACGTGCCGGCCTGAGGAGCGCATCCCCGCTGCTCAGAGCGCTGCCCGCGTGGCTGTGGGAGAGGGGACAAGCAGGGGAGGAGCCAGGAGCTAGCCTCCCCAGCTGGGTAGATCAGGGGCCAGGCAGGACAGTCCCGCAGGCCGGATGTGGCCTACGGGCCATAGTTTGCCACCTCTGCAGTAGAGTGAGGTTGACATACGTTGTGCATCATGTCTGCAGAACTTGGAACCTGTGAATCAATTTTAAGAGAGAGTGGACTAGCCTTTCTGGCCCATATATGGGTGCTGAAAAAGAGTGTGAGGCTTCTAATGTGCATCAGTCAGCACTACAGCAAGCCCCTCCCCTTTCATCAGGGCAGAAAAGTCCTGTCCATGGAGATGAGTGCAAAAATTCTCATTATAGTCAGTGTACATGTGGGGGCAGATTTGGCCTTCACATTTACAGCTAAAACATATACTACAATTAATTCCTTGGTTTGTCTACTGTGCTGGGAAGAGTACCTTCAGATGTCTGACAGAACTTGGGGAACAATTTAGAAGAGGCTGGCCCCAGATATTCTGTCTCAGGTTTTATATTGAGCCCAGTGCATATCAGAGCAGGACTTTAGGTGTTTAGTCAATGCAGTATGAATATTCATTGTAGTGCAGACAGGATCACAGAGCGTATAGTTATGTACATCATTATCAAGTCGCATTGCCTTGATTTAAGGAGCTCCCAGTAACCTGGGAATACCAGAACTTTTTTTAAAGGCAGCACAGTGGAGGGGCATTCCAGTTTTCATTGCACAAACATCTCTTCTTTGGGGGATATAATGAGGAGCTGGCAAGTTATTAACAGAACTAAGAGTTATAGTTATAAATTACAGCCCATGGTGTTCTCCACCAGATTTAAACATTTCTTACTTATTGTTAGGCATGGCAGAATTCTATTTTTGGTCATTTCAATGGACAATAGCTATATTTATTTTAAGCACTTTTAAAATTGTATTAATTTAAATTTTCAGTTGCACAAAATTATCGGTTTTAAGTATTCTATTTTGATCTATTTAAATTTTCACTGTTGTGTGAGATTATGTGGGGGGTCAGACAATAGTTATATAATGACAATAAACATTGGGATTCAAAAGGTTAAAGCTTTATAATTGTTAAAACACAAATTGTCAATGTCATATGTCAAAATAAACAGTAAATATTCTTAAATCAAACTCTAGTAATTTATCAAGCAGCATTTTTCTTTCTTTATCTGTACATTTTGATTATTATTAATTGAAACATTTTTTCATTGGTTTGTGTGTGTACGATGAAATAGACATTTATCAACATTTACCAATTAAAAATGTAATCCTTCCAAGCCTACTTTCAGTTCATGGGGATTCTATGTACAGTAACTAGTGCATGACGTGTAACTTGTTCTTGATTTGGTCCCATAATTTCTAAATTAATGAACAGAAATAAGGAAGGTATTATACTGTTTTATGCTAAATTAACCTCACTGTAGAGTACTAAATATATCTCTGGAGACATATCATAAAAATTAAGTATTTTCCCCACTATAGCAGTTTTAAAAAGTATTTAGCATTATACTGCCAGGGTGTAAAAATTACTATTCAGGATGAAGAAAAGACTAGAAGAAAATAGGAGAATGAGAACCGCTCAAACAAGTTTCATTTCTTACTGAAACCACACTTACTGGTCCAATTCCCTTTTTGTTTGGTCAAATATTTTTGAGGTGAACACTTTAAGACTGAGGTGGGTTTTCCTTCAGAACACCACAAGGATAATTAGTGCTGGGGTAACTTTAAAAGGCAAGTTATAAAATTAACTTAAATAGAGCTACTCATCTACATAAGAATTATTCCCATGAATAAAACATGCAGTATGAGACCCAATCTTTGGATGTTCAAGTTTAGAAAAACAGCCCAAAGTTAAGATGTGTCCAAATCTTCTGATGCAAGACAATATTCTTCTTTAACAGGGTTACTGGCCTACTGGATAGGGGGGAAGCTGTGGACATAATATATCTTGATTTTTAGTAAGGCCTTTTACACAATCTCATGTGATATTCACATATGCAAACTAGAGAATTGTGGTCTAAATGAAATTACTATAAGATCGGTGCAAAACTATCAAGTTAAGTCTGAAGCTGTAGGCTCTTAGAAATCTGTTGTTGCTGCTGTTTTTGTTTTCAGTAAGCTTAGAAATGGAAACCAGGGCATCAAAATATTAGATGCAGAACTTGAGCATGCAAAAACTGAGGTGTGGAAAATAGTGGTCCTTTGAAAAATGTTTCCTGTAAGCAGGTCGTGCTCCCAGGCTGTCCTGAACAACATATGTACTCGCACTGCAAAATGTCCCAACTTACTTCTTTTATGGAGTTGGACTTTATTGGTATCTCAGATAATAACAGAACACAATCCTCAGCCTAAGCTTTCTCCCTAAAATTGACTGTTCCAAGGGCTTCCCGGCAGGACCTTTCAGTCTGTGCCCTTAGTTCCCTCGAGAGCAGAGAGATTCTCTGCCCCGCCTCCTAGATTGAAAACACCTGCTCTAACTTCAGAGAGCCCTAATAAAAATACATGTCCATCTCTCTATTTCAAGATAACCCCCAACAGAAGATCCCTGAAGGGACTCCCCATGCACAGCCCTAGAATCTGTCACCTTAACAAAATGTCTTTCTAAGACTGATGTTCTAGGTTCAGAAGTTCAGCAAAGCTAAACTTAAATTTAAAAATTATGTTTGTGTAGGTTTTCCTACACTTAACATGCTTAAATTAAAAGAGCATTAAGGGCCAGATTCTGTCACCCTTACGCATGCTGTTGCAGTACTTTACTCTGTGAGTAGTCTCATTGTTCTCAATAGTACTATTGTACTATTCTGTGTGTCAATGTATTCAGCAGAATCTGGGGCTGTAAGCAAATATGATGAAGCATTATGATTAGGAAAGTATGAGACTCATGCTCTGAAGCTTCCCGTCACACCTACACTAATGTACTTTCAACAACTAGGATCAGCAGCTGCTATTTAGACCTGGAACTGCTCTGAGCAGAGGCTAACAATTGTCAAACTGTGCTGTGGTTTTTGTGATGTAGACAAAAATCAATCCCCAGGGAGTAGGTTGAGATCATCAAACTCATTTCATTTATGGCCTAAGCACTGTTGGAAAATTGCTGTTCAAGGTGAATGCTAATGCATTAGCCTATAGCACTGGACAGCCTGCCAACATTTCTTGGTTCCCCCCCAACAAAATTAATCATTGTTTTTGAGTAAGTGTAATTCTAAAAACAATACTTCCAAATGGCCTGAAAGGAATGTCATGCAACATTTATTAGTAAGTTACTACAACAGCGACTCCTCCAACTTGCTTTGATTTAGTGACACAACTTGTGGTTAAAAGCTTCAGGCAAGGCCACACATGCAAACAGTGACTGGTGATTTGGATAATTAGTAGGAATGGCAGGGCCCTGTCTCTTTACAAGGAGGTTAGCAATGACATGCAATTAAAAATGAACTACAAAGGTACAATCATGGAGATATAAGGAACACAATAGACCAGGTTGAGTAAAACAAAATAATAGCTACCACAATGAGAACATAGAAAAGATAATATAGCATTTCTTTATAGTTTGTTAAAGAAATTATTTCTAAAGATGGGATGAGAAAATCCACACACTAATACTTCTCTGTTATTATGTTGGTGTAAATCTGAACTAACTCCACAGAGCAAAATTTGGCCCCTCATGTCTTAGAAACTTATATTTACTTGCTTTTATAAGATGTTACTTAAACACAAAAAGAAAAGGAGTACTTGTGGCCACAAGTACTCCTTTTCTTTTTGTGAATACAGACTAACACTGCTGCTACTCTGAAACCTACTTAAACACAGGGACTTTGATAAGGGAAAATACTAAAGTATCAGAGTTAAGCAGACAAGAACAAAGAACAGATTAATATTTACTCTTTTTTCAGAATTTTTCTTTTTTTTTTTTAACTTGCCAGGGTGCCCTGTTCTACAACCCAATCTCCCTTCACTTCAGTGGAAGCATGTGTCTACAGCACATCTGAATAAGGACTGCAGGCTGTTTAAAAAAATCAGTGCTTCACTCTCTCACTGCCTATCTGCTCTTCCTTATTTGACCTGACAGTGTATTCGTAAAGCTGAATTTCTGACATCATTCTATTTTCCTGATAACAGCCTGTGAGTTGAAATTACAGGAGCACAAGACTCACTTTTTTGTAGGATGATTCAGAAAGAGATCCTTGGATTAAAAACTTTTGTTAAATCACAAAATTAGATGGCGGCAAAAGAATACAAATCTCTTAGCCAAGTAGATTAACCATAAAAATCTAGGGTAGAAATGATACCTTAACAATGCCAAAGTAATGGTCTTACTGTTTACTTTTTTGTTTTAATATATCAAATATATCATGTCCATTACTAAGTTCAACCTCCTATGTGTTGTTTGTTACTATGGTTTCTTGCCTATTGGGGTATTTCACTAGCGACTATATATGAGGCTACTGTAATACCTTTCATCATTAGAGTTGTATGAATAGCTTTTTTTAAAAAAAAAATTGAAAATATTTTCACAAGTAAAAGCACAAGATTCCAATTAGTATGATTTATGGTATCATTTCTTATTTGTAAGTATTTTGAGAGTGGCTGGGTATTCATGACATTTCACAGATTCTTTTTGAAGGGGTTATTTTGTTCTTACACAAAGTTCATGGTATTTGTTACAGGCTTCTTATTTTTCTGGATTTTTAAAGCATGTCATCCAGTCTGGACACACAAATCATACCATGTGACTTACATAACTAACCATGAGTCATAAACAATGAGCGATAGATAACATAAACTGTTTACAAACAACTAGATTCTGAAAATTATTCTTCCAAACTATGCAGTAAACCCAAACAATAACTACATTCTTAAAAAATCAGGATCAGTTTGCTGGTGGTTCACTAACTGAAAGAGGGGCTTAAGTCCTTTTAAAAAATATACTGCCAACTGGACTGTGTGCCCAGGTTGGGATATATGGGGGAATACATCATTCACCTTGGGTCTGGGCATGCAGAGGTAAAGGGCACTGCATGCCCATTTTTTCTCCAACCCTAAAGCAGATCGGGGAGGAATGAGGAGGAAAGGGAAGAGAACACACACAGTCTTGGTTCCAGTTCCCTAGTGCACAAACTACAAAGATGAGCTGGTGCCAGGGTGAGATTATAATTGGCTGATAAATCCAGCAGCAAATTAGCACCTCCTGGTACAAGGGAGAAGCAGAGAAGGAGGTATGGATCTCTGAGTTACAATTCCTTCACTGGGATGCTCCTGGAATAGCACAGCAATGACCTGGCCCGTACTATAAGTTGTGTCCACTGGGATACAATCTAGCCCATTACTTGCTATGAATAATTGCACTAATTCTGTTAATTATCATGAAATCAGTGCTGCTAACTGATGAGAAATGGAGAAAAATGTTCTGGAGCACAATGAGGGTGAGGAAGGGAATCATCAGCCCTAAGTCTTTTAAAATGTTCCCACTTGCAGCTGACTTCTTCAGGGTTTGGGGGGACTGGCAGATTTGGCTCACTATTCCACAACATGGTGGGTTTGGTGAATATGGTAACCATGCCTCGCCAATCTTCAGCTTCTCCAGCTCCACTTGGTAGTGCAGAAAGCCACCAAAAATAATGTATTTGCAGTGCAAAGGTAGTTTGCCACTGCCTGGACTTACTGCGTGCTGCAAATAACATATTGCAGTTTCCATAGCATAGAGTTCTTGTGCGGGAGCAGAAGCTTCATTAGGGTATGACTAAAAGAATTTGAGATGCACAGATTTTTTTTTGTGGCACTGAAAATATGACTCCCAAGGATATGATTATGAAGTAGATGCAGTTTATTAAGATTCTATCATTACTGTTGACCAGATGCCTTGTCCTGTTAATAATCAATAAGTATTGGTACTGCTGCCTGAACAGATGGGACTGCCCTAAAAACAGACCATCTTTTATGAATAACAGAGAAAACCCACTTGACAAACCCTCTTTTGGATTAGTTACTAGAATACTGTAATAATAGTTCAAAGACAAGGGTTTCTTCTTAGCAGGAATCTCACCAAACTGGTAGACCATGGGAAAGGATTCTTGACTGCAAGTTTCAATCTATTTTAGGGTTTTATACTGCTGTCCATCACCACAGTATCCAAGTGCATTCCATGTTAACCCAATAGTCATGAAGTCTTTTGTGGATTTCATGGAGTATCTGGCTCGCCTCCATTTTGGGGTCATCCTTTGCTCAGAGCTTTTCTGTCAATTGACTTTTTCTTTTTGAGGGCAGGGTGTTTAGGAAAATGGAGGTGTCAGTGTTGTTATACTTGCTATGAGAGAAAGGTTTTTTCAAAGAAGTATACCAAAGTCTTAGGAAATTATTTAGTACCTTAGTGAGAAACATATCCACCATATCTTCAATGACTTTGAAAAAATATATTAGCTTTGTTCAACAAGAGAAAAAGCTGTCAGTTATATTCAGCATTAGAGGAAACATGAAGATACTTATCAGACATTTCTAATAAATCAAAATGACTTCATGGTATTTTGAGTACTGCATATTTATATTACAGCTTTAAATCTTTAGAATGAGGGAGCACCATCTAATCTGTCTATCCAATGATATAATACAGAAGTCTTGACCACCTGAAGTTATTAAAGATCCCTTGACATGTATCACAAAAAGAGTTTTAACCCAAGTGTTCTGGACAAATGGATGTTAGCTATTCCTGGAGTAATTATATTCTGCCTACCTATATGTTTTTTGAAGATTCAGTTTCATGTAGTGTTCTAACTCATTTCCATCAAATGTTGTATAGTATTGACTGTGTGTGGTCAAATGGCTATTGTGCTATACAATGCAGGTGACTGCATTTCAATCATGGTGAATGACTTTTGTGTGTAAATATATATGTACGCTATATATTAATAGTTAATATTAATAGTTCATAATGGTATTTTTAGAATGTAAATGATATGCGAGTACATAGTCATGTCTGCTTAACTGAGTGTTTAGGTTTGTAAATCATTAGCATTATACAGTATTCTTTCTGTATCTGCCATTCGTGCACCAACCTAGCCTAAGATCATATTAAGACAAAAATCCTGACCGGTTTCCCCTTGCTATTATATATCACCAACAGATGATATCATGACACCTTCTGTTTACTGAAAAGAAATGCAATTGCAATGAATCATTATCTTGTCTTTCATATTATACATGTTTATATGGTCCTTTCTTCCTTCAGTGACAACACCCTTTAAGGCACACATTGGAAGGATGTGCCAGAGGAATGGAAACATTCAACTATTTGTGAAGGAAGAGAGACCGTTTTACTTCTAGAAAGCGACCCTATTAACTCAACACTCGAGATTACGTGAGAGGTTTCTCTCCAAGTTGTAACAAGCCTCTCTTAGGCTTCAGAATTGGAGAGGAAAGAGTCTTAAAGTGCATTAAAATAAAAAAATCTTATTTGCCTAGCTCTGAACTAGCTCTTAGCTATCAACCTTTTCTTTTCTAAAATCTACAAAAGTCTCTCTTTTTATATTGTAATAAGCTTGTAGCCTTGTAGAAATGTGCAAGAACAGGAGAGCCCTAATTCCCCTCTCATTTAAAGCAGCATTAATATGGAGAAATTCATTTGAAGTTAATGGAGTTATGCCAGCGTGTTGAGGCCCAACATATCTGAAGAGATCTGATTTACTTGAATGTATTGTAGTGTATCTGAAAAGATCTCTAATAATGGAATGCCATCAAGGGAAGTATGGATTACTAATGTGTGCATGCAAAAGCAATACATGGTCTTGAAAACCCATGAAGACTGGTACCTCAGATCAAAAATCCACTGCCTAGTGGCCTGAGATATGGCAGAGGAACTGATGTTAACAACTCTTGGTAATACTGCCTGGCCTGGACCTAGTGGCTGGGTCTGTGACTGTGTGGTACAGTTTAATGAGAAGGTGAAGGAAAAGGATGAGGGGATACTGAGGACAGCTTTGTTGTGGGTCTTCTTTTTAATTAGATTATTTCTATGAAAGTGGGGAGTAACTGGGAATATAGTAATGATAGAAATACAAAAGGAATGGGGGTTCTGTTTGTTTTGGATAAGCATCCATAAATCCTTATGCTCATCTGAATTTAGCCACATAATCTAAACACTTGTATCTACAAAAGTGGTAAGGAAATCTCAAGATTTCTAAAATTATTTGCTTCTGTATGGGCTAAAAATACTGAAAGAATGATGTGTGTATTCTTGTTTTTGTTTTAAAAAAGAAAAGGAGTACTTGTGGCACCTTAGAGACTAACAAATTTATTTGAGCATAAGCTTTCGTGAGCTACAGCTCACTTCATCGGATGCATTTTCCACCGAATGCATCCATGAAGTGAGCTGTAGCTCACAAAAGCTTTTGCTCAAATAATTTGTTAGTCTCTAAGGTGCCACAAGTACTCCTTTTCTTTTTTGCGAATACAGACTAACACGGCTGCTACTCTGAAACCTGTTTTTGTTTTGTGGTATTTCAGCACTGTCTCTCCAATTCTTGACAGAAACAGACAAAATAGATGAAAATCAGAAGTGCTGTATAATAAACTAACTAGACAATTTTGAATTTCTAGAAAAGGTTTGGTTTACGTGTGGACAGAAACTTGGGATCTGATTTCCTCTGACTCAGTTAACTATTCTCTCTGGAATATACATATCTGGGAGGGGAGAATGGAAGAGCAGCAAATATAAGTCAGGGGAGAACTTGCTGCTTTGTGATATGGCTGTTTAATTTTATGCTGTAGCAAAAGAAGGTGACAGCATCAAGTCTACATTAGACTAGCTCTAAGGTGTGTTTGTATAGCACCTGTCTGCATGGGATCGTGATGATTCCATGACTTGATCCTGGGCTCTTGTCCACTATCACAATACAAATTATTATTCATAATAATAAATGTACTGTAGGCTTATGAGCCTGGAGCATTTGCTAAACCCATGTATTTTCCAGCATTTACAACTTGACCAAAAACATCTGACCTTCTGTTTGGATCAATTTCATTGATATTTTTAGCGAATGTGTAGGTAATTTTATAGCTGAGAACGGATATAGCAAAAGAATCTGACCTAGCTGGACTTGACTCTGGTATTTTCCTTTCTTTCTGTGTCTATTTTGCTATTCATGTTTCCCCAAAAATGAATGTATTTTGTGACCTATGAAAAAGAATTGGGAATGTTTTAGGGTTGTAATTATTGGCTGATTTGCATTTTAGCTTAAAGGAACTCCAAGCTAACCAATAGATTCCACAACACTTGTTTCAATTTAAATGAGCAATTCTAAAAAGCCTTCCATGCATCCCTGTTTGTTTAACTTGGCTTTGTCTCTTTGATCTCATGTTAACATACCTTAATGGCAGGTAATGATTGATAATGGTGCATTGTAAAGTTCAGGCAATAAATACTGCTTTACTCATAATAATGCTGAATAATGTACTTTTTATGACCCAGTTTGATGGAAAATTTCCTTGTCAGGTCTGCCTAATTGTCCAAACAAAACCACCCATTACTTGAAGAAATACATGTCTAACCTAGACACATTAATTAGGGTCATGACTGAACTACACAAAGGAATATCGTAACACTTCAGTTATCTTTAAGTATGATCTTTGGACAGCAGTCCTAATGTTAAACTAAAGTTTAATAGGAAACTGTTGTTTACACTATCCTTTTGTAGCTCACAGATGTGTGTTGGAATTTCTCCATAGTGGCTGTGCAATGGGAAAAACAATATCTCCCTTAAGGTCTTTAAAGGTCATAAACGGTATTAGTCTGAACATCAGAAGTCACAAAATCAAGTAACCCTGGATTGAAAAAAGAAGAATATTTTTTAGCCAGACAGAAACTGAAGTTAGTAAATATCACATTGTATTGAGATAAGAGTTAAAAAGGGCCTTAGTTTCTAGCTGCTGACATGCTGGAATACTGTACATCAAAGTGCCCAGGCAAGCCCTACGTGAATGCTGGCACTTTCATGCTATTTAACCTTCTTTGAAGTTAGAGATTTTACAAAGAATACAATGAGGATCAAGAACATAACTAGACAGGCTTTTAGAAAAAAGACCTAAAAAAAACACCTTTCATTTTCAAATTGGCTATGCTCAAAACCTTTTCCAAGCAAGTATTTTTTTACTGTAGCAATCATTCAACACATCTTTGTAAATGCAGGGGCGTGTCAGTCTCATTCATTGTTCAGTATAAAGAAAATACATACATCATACCAGGGATTCAGAAGCAATTGCCATCTCATTTGGGTATATATCATATTTAAAATAAATGTTCAAGAAAACCCATTCTAGATAAAATTTTCAGTCCCGCTCTACTCTAATAATTTCATTTTCTGTCATGGCTAATCTGTATAGATGACTTATTCCTTGAGCAGTTATAGCCTTTATCACTTTCACTGAAAGTAAGCACTCAGATTTGCTTATTATATTGAATAACACTCTGTGTGGATTTCTATATGAAAAAGCAGCAAAAGATCAGCGAGATTTCCCCATTAAAATATCTTCTTTTGTTTTAAAACAATACCTGCTCTTAACATTCTGGGGGTCCAATCATACTTATATTTAAGTCACTGGTAAAATCCTAGAGACTTCAAGGAAGTATGATAGGCTCCTTAGTGGTTAACTAAGCATCAGGCACTCGCAACTGTCAGAGGACCAAATACTGAGCTAGACGGACCATTAGTCTTACCCAGGATGGCCATTCTTATGTTCTTAACTGTCTTTGCTCATTTTTCTTCAGGAAAAAAAGGGAAGCTGCATTCTTTGATCATTTAATATAATCATATTATAAAGAGCTTTGCATCTTTGTGTGACTGCTTTGCTTTTTCATTTGGATTTTTAATATGTACATTATATAAATCCTTTTGGATTTTATATAATAAAATCCAAAAGGAAAAAGCAGATCAGGCACACACAAATACAAAGCTTTTTATAATAATATATTATGATATTATGTTTATACATAAAAATAACATAAGTGCAGGGATATATTCTGGTTGAGTTATAGAACAGATTCTCAGCTGTTATGTTCTTAATAACAATATCAACAAAGCAGTGAGCTGTAGCTCACGAAAGCTTATGCTCTAATAAATTTGTTAGTCTCTAAGGTGCCACAAGTACTCCTTTTCTTTTTGCGAATACAGACTAACACGGCTGCTACTCTGAAACAAAGCAGTAGTTACTAATGCACTGCCTGCACTTTAATAAAATTAAACAATTGCATTGTCTTGTCTGACAGAAGAATATGAGATTGATCCTGCTCTCAGTGAAGTCAATGAGAGTTTTGCCATGGATTTCAATGGAAATTGAACTAGAACCATGGTTGATTAGATGGGATCACAGATGGCATCTACAGGCCAAAGTAGTAATTTTATAGGCATATTTAGGGCATGCTCTTTACCAGATGAATGTACAGGGAGACCTTTACCAGCACTTACAGTGGGTTTCGGGCCAGCCCTCTGAATGGTACCATTCTCTCTTCCTATATTCAGGGTCTGAATCCACGCCTGGTCTTGGGGGTGGATGTAGACTATTCACCAAACCTACCTGGAATCCATACAAAAGGTCCAGGCTGTGTCCAAAGGAGCCATGCTGACTGGGAGCCAGAGAGAGACGGGCCTGCAGGCAGCACAGAGGCACAGAGCCTATACGCATATGGCCCTGTGCCTCCAGGACATAAATAGATTAACAGAATTTAGAATCTTGAACACTTCCCTTCCCCACAGCACCCAAAGCTTCTTTGTGGGGAGGTAAAGTCCAACTTCCCTAACATAAATGGAAGAACGTGTAGGAAATTCCCCCCAGGGATACCTGGCTGTCTCCTTGCCTAGGAAAATAGAAATTGCCAGAGCACCCTATGTGGTCCATCTTGTCCAGTATTGTCTCTAACAGTGGCCAGTGACAGATGCTTCAGAGGAAGGTGTCAGAAACCTTGTTGTGCATTGTAAGAACTAACCTGTCCATAAAAGAGAAGTTTCCTCCTAACCCCTATCAGTTAGTGGTTGGCTTACGTCTTAAAGCATGAGGGCTTACATCCCATCTAAAAAAAAATTATCCCATTGAATGTAATGGTCTATGTTCTCATTATCCATATAAATATTGAAACTTTTCTAAAATCTTGCTAAACTCTTGGACTCAATATCTTGCGGCAATGAGTTCCAGAAATTAATTGTGTAGTGTAAAAATATTGTATTTCCTTTTGTCACCTTTAAACTTTTTGCCCATCAATTTCATAGACTGTCCCCTTCTTTTCGTATTGTGAGAGGATAAGCATGAGTGCTCAATATTTCTTCTCTATACCCTTCATTATGTGTCATGTTGCCTTTCTTATTTATTTTTATTTCCTCTCAGCTAAACATCCCAGGTTGTTTGTTTGTTTGTTTTGTTTTGCAATCTCTCCTCATACAGAAGTCTCTCCATGACTCCAATCATCATTGCCACCATCTCTAGTAGAAAATAAAACCCTTTTTGCGAGGTAGGGTATTTACGTTATTTTAAAAGAATAAAGGAAATATAAGTTTTGACTTATAATTCTAAAAATAGAGGTCTTTCCTCCTCCTCCTCCTTTAAATTCCTCCTTAATACTCTCTTTCATGAAACCTTCCTATGTTGAATTCTAATTAACAATACCTCCATGCCTCATTCAAACAGCTGTTTTGAGAATAGAGTTTATCTCGGCTAGACTGCAGTATCTTCATCATAGAGATCCTACATTCTATTGGTTTTGTAAAACTCACTGTATATCACTGGCCCCCTATAAATAATAACAATAATATGTGAAATCAGAGACAATTGAATTACAAACCAGGACTGATCATTATTTTCTAGATAAAGAACTGTAGAAACTCTGTATCCCAATAGAAGCATGATTCATAACAATGCACGTGCTTAACAATCATAACATTATATATACTGTGTTGCCCAAAATTATAATGAACAATAAAATTGCAATTCTTTATAATGATGAGCTTCTAAATGGAAACTGTCCTATAGGTCTGAACAGTTTTTAAATAAAGAGCCCCCTTGATGCTGAATTCAAGACAATTGTACAAAAAAAAAAAGGCATGTTTCCACATGTCATACAAGTGAGCATGTGACACTGCTGATTGAAGAGAATTTGTATTCTCCCCCGCAAATCCCAGACAAGAAGGCATTGCCTGCCTGAAACAAAAGTATAAGGTTCAGTTTAAGACTGAGTGTTGCTTGGAATAAAATGAAAGAGCACCCCCAAAATCAGTCACTATATGTCCCATTCCTATCTCTGTTGTTTTCATTCAGTATTAAGAGTATATGCAATGTCTTGCCAAAAGGGATTTGTCCTTTTTATCTAGTCAGAAGAATGCTTTTGCTATTTACATTTCTGAATTGCTTAGCTGCCCAAGCATGCTTCGTGTGCTGCTTGAAATGTGTCATTGAATCATGTGACTGCTGTTCTCTAGCTGATGTTGGTCTTTTGTCAACAAATATGGATTATGTTAAAGTCGGTTCTGAATTGATGAGAATATGTTAATAACTCCCAGATGGGCATCTTTGTGTTCTCCATCAGGGAAATGCAAGCAGTGTATGGCAGGACCTAGTGTTTGGCAGGTCCATCATTCCGTCATTAAAGGCCACATTATTACTTACAACTATGCTTGCATGAAAATTGCTTGCATAAACCCAGTCTCCCAATAACAAACACACAGAATTTGGTTTTAGGTATATTTTTCTATGACAAGGAACTTATTTCTGCCAGCCAGTACTCTTTTAAGATCAGGGGAGTTTATGAAAGAATAAAATAAATGAAATTATTAATTCCACAGATGCATGTGTAAGTTCTGTTTTCACATATCTGGTAAGTCTAGTACAAAATTTTGTAGAACAGACACACCTTCAAATTTTCACAACATATATTTATCTCCAACTTGTGTTGTGTTCAGTGCCAGCCCTGGTGTCCTGGCTAGTTTGTATAATTTAAGTAGGCCTACCTAAACTCCACCTGTAGTTACAATTGGACGCAGTATTTTTCACTTCCTATCCTAAAGTGTTATGTAGTGTTCCTGAACACAGTTATACATATGTCACCTTCCACCCTAGTCAGAGAGCTGCATTTCAGAGGGTGAGTGAAGTGGTGTGTATATGTACATATGCAAAAACACCACACGTGATATGAATGTATTTATGGCTTATGCAACTTTCATAACCTCACTTAGTCCATCTCCCATAATCCATTAGTCCATCTCCCCAGAACATTCCAACCCCCTGTGCAGATTTAAACAGCCACCTTTAAAAAAAAATTAACCAGAGAAATATTTCCTCTTTCGCCCCTCTAAAGTGGATTCCTCCTCCCCCCAAAAAACCATACTCCTGTGAGAGCCTGAACGTGGCGGGAGGATGGCCGGAGACAGATTTTCTAAACATAACAATGTCACTGTTTGACAACATCCCTTGCATCCCTTCAGGGCTAGAAATCTGAGCTTTGGGTCTTGAGAATGGGAGACTTCCAGAACCCAACTGGTGCCCAGCACTCTTAATCTTGAAATAGCTCAACTATCGTAGGCTTAGAGGTGTGACATCTGTATGTATATAAAAGCTATTTTGAGATACTTTTATGGCACCTTCTGAGCCCTGTTCAGTTGGGTAAATGGTACCTACCTTCAAAGGCACTTGGCTTTACAGGTGGGAGAATATGAAAAATAGTCCCAATATAATATATGGCAAACAGAGAAAATGTGGTATATAGGCTTTATTAGCACACTTATTTGGGATGATCTACATAACTCCATCTCAAAGACATGCATATAAAATAAAATTTTATTCCACAACTTTGTGTATTCTACAGGTATGCATATGTACATCCCGAATTCCACAGTTAGATTCAGATCTGAACTTTGCCAGGCATAGTGATGATAATTATTTTCACTCTATTAACAACCATGGAGTAGGATATGTTCTGAAATAATGTCATTGCATTGGCCAATCTGAATTTACATTGCTGCAACATCATTCTGGAGAATACCACTTCTGGGGCAGTATTTTCTGGTGTTGACATCCCAAAATAGCAATACCACCTATGGTTTGGAACTGACCCAAGCAGCGAAAACATCACCAGGATTCCACATATCTTGGTGCCTGCTTGGTCTGTTTTTACATACTGTGATATTATTCTTCTCTAAACTGGCACTCAGTTTTCTTGGCTCTTAAAAGGAGCTTTGTAAGAATAGTTGAATGTGGTATTTTAATATTGTGACTCTTAATGCTACATAAAACCTTTGTTTCCTACAGTTTTATTGAGCTGGTGTATTAGATTTCCTGCTGCATGAGCAGGAAGATTATGGTGGCTTACATCTAAGTATACTTTTGGGAGACATTTTGTATTTTCTCTATAAATAGTCATTCTAAAACACAATTGTGAAACTATTAATGTTTATATTGCATTATACATCTCTACAAGTTTACTGTACTGAGTGTACACTGTGGTAGCAAAGGAAATATTTCTGTCTAGGAAATGTTTTGAGAATTGTCATCATTAAAAGGCTACTAAAAGATAAGTCTGTTACATTTATCCTTTTAGCTGTATGATATTTTTGGCTTATTACACCAAGGAGCCATGCCAGTTTTCAACAGTGGTAAAATATCTCTCTCAGATATTTAAGCACTTCAGTAGAACTTGCAAATAGTGACCTTACAACAGAAACACTGAGGTTCTAGTTATTCCTAAGATGTCAGAAAAATGTGAAATATCTCAATTTCTATGATAAACTCTTTACAGAAAAAATGAATTGATGTGATCCTGCACATACAGCAAAGATTATATTGCATAAACATTGTTCTCTTAAATAAAATAAAATATATTAATTTTCATATTCTTTTAAAATATATACAAATAGAAAAGATCCTCTGTTCTAGACAAATGGAAAAAGCAGGGTGGCAGGAGAGACAAACTGGTAAGACTGGTTAGTGCTTTATACATAGGTTACATTAGACTGGCAACTGAAATGTATTTTGTTGAGGGTAATTTAATGAGCAATTTCTTCACATTTATAAGAAAATGCCACAGACCTAACTCTACAAGGCTCCTTAGAGCCACTTATTCATCCACACACAAATAGCCAGTTTCATTATTTTTAAAATGTAACATGAGCAAAACAAATGGTTAGTGTTGTTACATCCAACGAAATGAAAGATTATCATCTCCAAACAGCAGAAATTAGATGTATTGGGTCTACCTCTGAATCAGTCTTAGGTTCAGATGTAATATGACGTATGGGTAAGCTGCAATTTGCTTGGGGCATTGTTAGCTTTGCCTCCAGGGTAGGATTTTATCCAGGCCTCAAGCAGATGTGTGCTCAGCTATACAGGCACATTAAGTATACAGAACACCCTGGCTATTACCCTGGTGGAACTGGTGCCAAAGCCCCTGGTGACACAGAGGAGGTATTAGGTCAGATGAGTTACATTAAATGGCAAGTGATAAATTCAAGATGACAATTGAAAACAGCAGTGTTTCTTCTAGTAATTAATTCCAGTGGTGCCTGAGGCAGTGCTTAGTTACTACGACTAGTGTGGCCAATGCTGAGTGGCTAATGAGAAAACATTATAGCAAGGATTAGGGGCCTGTACATTCTGGCAGGATGAGGTCACTATGATTAGAAAATATTAACATAGACTTAATGTAATAAACTAAGTATACCAAAGAGATTTTATTTTTTATTTTACACATGTCAAAATGGTTTAAAATGCAAAAATCTTATTGTGGCTTTTCCCATAGATGGTATGTACATGGTCTAGTCTGATGTCAGTGAGTGCTGCTTTGCTGATTGTGTCATAGTTATGTAATAATGATGAGGGATTGTGTTTCTTTTTTAAAATTGCTTTTTGTTGGGTGTAACAATGAGCACTGAGGATAAGGAGAATGGACTTCTTAAGCTGTTATCCAATTAGTAGACAAAGCAGAAAAAATACTCCTTCAACAAACTAACCTGCATGACTTCAAACTATATCCTAACTAAAGACTGGCCTATCCAAAAACTCATCCAAACTTCCCCATTCTTTGGGAGAGTCCATGTCAGGATTGAGTATTACAGATGCAGCTGATCTTATTAGTGAATGATGGGAGGTAACTCTCTAGCTACCTTTTGATAGGTGCATTCATGAAGAAGGATACAGGCATAGTGGAGCTTAAATAAAAGTCTCCCAACAAGCTTTTCTCACAGTCCTATACTATCTCCTGTGGTTGCAGGATTTGTGTTATGAATAACTATTGATGTTATATGGTGGGTTAACAGAGATGTGTGGCTTGTAATATGCTTACTGGCCACTTTTAACAATAGCACTGAAAAATGATCTGTTCCTTATGAGTCAAACTTATTTCCTAACTGCTTTCAATAAACTGGGGTCTAGTATCCGATACCCTTTTTTTTTTTGCTTATAATGAACTTGGTTATGAATGAGAGTCAAGATGGATTAGATATTGGGCCACTTGCATTACCTTGCTATCTAAATTGCCTACATTTTACTGGAAGCTCTTTAAGTTTTTCCTTTGATTGTTTTATCTTGTTGCTATATTAGGTGACAATCGCCTCTGAACAGAGAGGAAAAGAACTTGTAAATGCATTGATTTTGGCTTAAATACTTATATAGAACAGATAATAGTAGTCTTTCATTAGAACAGTGAGACATCAGCCAGTCCCATGTGTAAAATAATGTAGCTAATATGGCAATGCTTGTGGCCAAATCCTCACATTATCCAAAGAGAAACAGGAAGTACCTGAACTATCATGAGCGTGCCTGCTAAATTTCTGACATTAATGGAGGTGCCTTTATAAATTAAGCAAAAAAAAAACACTCTTTAAGAAGATGTTTCCTACTCCATTGTGACAATTGCATTTCCCTTTTTCTTCACCTGACATACACATTTTAAAAGCTCAAAAATGTTTAGGGAAACAGTTCTAAACTAACCAACTTTTCTTATGTGTTTCTTTCTATACACTATTGAGCTAGTGCGTTGAAAATGTGTGGCCTCCAATACAAAACGTGGAACCAAGGTTTATGAACTGCAGTTCAAATGAGAGATGAAATACTGAATATTATATTAAATACACTGAATCTTTCAATAAACCAGCAATTTTAAATGACAATAATATTATCCCTCCGATGACTAATAAAAGTGTCAGCAGGGTAATATGCACTAATCTGAGCTGTAACTTGATAAGTGGCACTTGTTTCCTGGGTATTAAAATCTTTTTGGACTTGTACTTTGTTCTGCTTGTAAAAAAGCTTGTCACTTTTCTTCTGGCTTTATTATTTCTTTCTCTAGTTAGACAATGTATGATTACTGTGTCTTTGTTTCATGCAAGAGTTAAAACATTCCATAATTGCATCTCTTTATCATGCAAGCTCAATTTCTAATAAACTTCAAAATGAATGGAAAGTCATAGTTCAAATATAGTGAATGCGATGTATTTTCTTAATCACCATATATCATTTATTTTAATGTGAGTATTTGGGCCCTGATTCAGCAAAGCACTTATTTATGTGCTTAACTTTAAGCATCACTATTTAAGGCCACAAGTCCTTTTCAAATGTTAGGTATTGCATTTTATTAAATTTCCATCACCCTGATGACTTGACAAATTTTAACACACCACCTACATTTTAAAAAGGAATATTCATTTTCACAGTAGGCAAGGTTTCTGCTTTCATTTAGAGTAGGAATCATCTGATTGGAATAATTGTTTGACTGTTGGAGTTTTTTCCCCTCTCAGAAGTTGACATAGAAGCAGCCAGCCATGTGTGCCTAGCTCTGTTCAGACTAGTAAATGTCTGGTCATTAGACCACAAGACAATATCTAGGTATTATTATTATTATTTATTAATAATTTATGACCCATATCAGACCCCACAATTTATTTGCTCATTAGAGTTTTCTGAGCAGATGGAAGAGTGACTAGACACACAAAACATTCACTTTAGATATTACTAAAGCTGTAAATTTAATGTGATTCCAGACTCTCACCATTTTTAAAGGAGGCATTTTGACTTTCTTTTCCATTCAACAATAGTTACTGTATGATTTGATGTCTGGCGGTACAGGAAAAGAATTATTGTGCATAAGTGACATAATGGAACACTTACAGGAAATGAACCCCTATACTTTAGAAGCCTAGTCTTCTGTTGGTGTACATGGAACGCACGTAATCCACAATAACACTAATGGGACAGATGCACGCCCACTGATGTTCTACTAGACAAAGAGGTTTACTGCTGCAGATAGTCTCTTTAAATCTCATATTTCTTCTTCTAAGACCTGATCATTAATAATAAATAATTAATAATGAGGATAATTTAAAAAGAAGATAAAACTTATCTACTTTAGAAGGGTGTTGTGGGAAATGATTTGCTAACATTGGGGCAGCAGTTTTAAGATGTAAAGCACTAAGTTCTAAGTAGATTATGAAGTTGCATTTGTTCACATCTTAAATTATACAAAGGATGTTCTGTGTTATCTTGGAATATCTGGGACATGTAAATTCACTGAAAGTTATCTAGAAGAGGAAACTTTAGGAGCTGTAACTAAAAACTAATTCCAAAATGTCTCTTGAATGTAGAGGTAGTCATATCAAATTGTGTCTCTGTAAAACGTCCTGTTCAAAATGTGAGCTCAGAGCTAAGGCATTAAATATAAAAATATTAATACAGTAAAACCTTTTAATTAGATGCTTACCATAGACAGGGAACATGCTTTTGTACTACACAAGGAGCCTGGATTTCAGTTAGCCACCAAAGTTCAGGGGATCAGGAGAAAGAGTTTCCATTCATCCCATCTCTAGACTCAAACCAGGGTGAGTTTGGTTTTGAAAAAAGAACCATCAGGTATTGGTTATGCAAAAACAAAACCAGGGATAGCTTCTATTCACATCCCATGTGATCCAAAGTAAAGTTTGGATGATGGGGGTAGGAAGAGAAATTGGATGCAAGGATTAGGGTGACCAGATGTCCCAATTTTATAGGGACAATCCTGATTTTTGGGTCTTTTTCTTATATAGGCTTCTACTACTTCCCACCCCGTCCCAATTTTTCACACTTGCTATCTGGTCACCCTAGCATGATCCCTTTTTTCCCCATCTGTGATTTATACTGACTATATCTACCTCTGCATATTGTTCTTATCTTGCTTAGTACCTGAAAATACTGTGTGCACTCAGTGTACAACCTGGTGAACATGTAAGCATTGAGGGATGACAGGTTTTTGCTGCAGTAGAAAACTAGGGAATATATAATTACATCATTTTCTCTCATTCTGTTCCCACGTGTAACTTGCTTAAATGTCATTTCAAACTGCAGGCTCTCACTCTCTTTCCTTTTAAACCTTATTCAACTTGTGCTCCGATATCATGATAGCAGTGCCTTAGCCCAGATTGCAGCGGCACCACAAGGGAATTCATATTCAGGCATCACCGATCGTTGACCTGGCTATTGTTGTTTGTGATACTTACTGGTAAACTTTCACAATCAATACAACATCAGCCCGCATAGCTCCTGGGAATGGAAACCTGAAACAGTGCACTTAATCTTGAAGCCAGCTTGTGCTTCCTCTCTATTGCTAAACTGGGTAGTTGGCCTACTTGATGTGACATTATTGCTGCAGAGGTCAGATGTGAGCTGGCTTGGCAAGTGCTGATGAATGGCTGTTTGTGATGAAGCACCTCTTCCGTCCAACAAGAGACATTTAATAATGATGGACCATAACTGCACACACACAAAAACCCTTGTAGCTTGTTTGTGAGCTTTTATAGTGGAAGCTGGAGAAGGCAACATGTTGTTATGGAATAAGTCTTAGAAATATAAAAAATAGAACAAAACATAAATATTGTGTTAAGAAATATGAAGAGTTAAAAAACTTTTTGGGTCATTATAATAATGCACAAGCAGACAATTTCCTTTTCCTTTACTAGAATATTTTTTTAATAAAAAAAGGAGGTGTATTCCCAAGGAATATTTATGTTGGAGAGTGATTTCTGATCTATGCACAGAGATGCGAAATTATTTAAAGGACTTGTATTTTTTTAAAAAGGAAGTAAATATAAAATATCTATTGCAGGAATTTAGCTGCACAATTCACCTTCATATTACTGTAAGTTGTACAACTAAACAAATCCTGTGCATACCACTGCCAAATTTCCGCTACTGTTTCAAATAGACAATGTGGCCCTAAAACAGACTTCAATAATCTCTTGCAGAAACTAGAGGCCCCTCCAATTCCTCTGGTGGAGGAGGCAGAAGCCTACATGTGGCTTTTACAGAAGAGCTCACCTTAAGCACACAGAGGACTTTCTGCTGGGGATGCATCACACCCAATCCTCCAGTTGCGTCCATGAACGAGAACACCTACATCTCATGGAGCCCTATTGAAGTCATGGGCACGGGTGTCATTGCAGGATGAGAGCCTAATTTTGGAGTGGGTGGGCTAATGGAGGGGAGCAGCCACACTCTAGGCTTGTCTAGCCTGGGAAAATGAGCAGTGTTTTCAAACATATTGGCTAATATCTTAATTAATAAGTTTTTTAACACCACTTAGCACCTGTTATAGACAAAGACGTGACCTGGTCATGTTTAACACCCAGGAGGACTTCTAGAGCAGCCTTCTGTGTTGTTTCTCAGCTCTGTGCTTACTGCTGACTCAAAGCTTTGTGCAGTCATGGACAAGGATGCTAGAGCCTTGAAGGAGGCAGAGAAGCACTATGGCTGGAGACCCTAGAATCAGTGAGATTTTTCCTGAAGGTGTTCCCAGGTCAGTGGGGTTTAAAGGCTTTGCCTTTTGCCTCCTCCAAGCAGCCTCAACTCATTCCTTCTTCTCCTGAGGGCACATCTGTACTTGAATTTTTAGTTGTGTTTTAAGACCTGTCCATGTGAAATAACATAATTGTAAATTCTAGTGTGGACAGTGTGACAGATATTGCAATTTCCTACAGTATCCATGGAAACTCTTATTGAATTAAGTTTAAGTATCTTTGGAAATCATTGGATTAAATGCAAAGTTTATGTATTATTGTGGGCCTGGACTACCAAAGGACTTTACTGAACAATGTATCATACAAGAATGGTCTTTTGGGATAATATGTGAGAAGTGGATTTCCTGGGAAATATCTAGGGAGAGATGAATGCAAACTACCACCCGTGGTTATGCAAAAACCCAGCCTTTTGATGTTATGCCTTGAGGAGGAGACCATTGTTTGCTGATTACTTGGTAGCTGAAGATCAAAACTCCAAGCTATATAAGGAAACACTAAACTATTCATGAATATTGTTGTTCTGAGCTGTTACGAACTTGTAGCTAGAGAAAACCCCCTTCTTGAGGTTTGACTCCTACTAGAGCTCATATGGAATTGGGGTGATCTCTGGTAAGCTTATTAACATGCATGAAGGTTCTCTTATTGTGTGGATGTTTTCACCTTAGGAATCAATGTGCTTGCTTAGAAAGAGCTGTGAGGTAACTTATGACTGCTGGCAATTACAACTGTTCATGGCTTCCAAAGAAAAAATGAAGTGCAGGCAGTGGCCTGTTCCAGCAGTCTGGCTTGCTGGGGAACTGTGCAGTCTGAAAAAAAAAACCCAGTCAAGAGGGAGAAAGACATGGGTCTCCACCTAAGAGAGGTGATGGCTGGGAGCCTAGAGTGGGAGCTCTTGGTAGACCATGGATGGGGAATACAGGTGAAGTTGCCTGAACTATGGACAGATAGGACACAGAAGTTTCCTGCTCACCATTTTTAATCCATCCTAGCCCAGGGATAAACACAACTATCAAGAAAAGTTTACACTAGACTTTACAATGGTGTTACTTAATATGTGTTAACTCATGTTGAAACATGACAAATATAGTGCCAATCTATAAAAAGGGGAATAAGGACAACCTGGAGAATTACAGACCAGTTAGCTTAACTCCGGTCCCCAGAAAGATAATGGAGCAAATAATCAAGCAATCAGTTGGCAAACACTTAAAAGATATTAAGGTGATAAGTAGCAGTCAACATGAATTTGTTAAGAACAAATCATGTGAAATCAACTTAATAGCTTTCTTTGACAGGGAAACAAGCTTTGTGGATAGGAGGGAAGTGGTAGATGCACTATATCTTGACTTTAATAAGGCTTTTGATACTGTCTCGCATGACCTTCTGATGAACAAACTAGGGAAATATAGCCTATATGGAGCTAGTATAAGGTGGGTGCATGACTGGTTAGAAAACTATTCTAAAAGAGTAGTTAGCAGTGGTCACAGTTAAGCTGGAAGGGCATATTGAGTGCAGTACCACGGGATAGGTCCTGAGTCCAGCTCTGTTCAATGTCTTCATCAATGATTTAAATAACAGTATAGAAAGTACACTTATAAAGTTTGCAGACAATACCAATCTGGGAGATGTGGCTAATACTTTGGAGGAAAGCATTAAAATTCAAAATTATCTGGACAAACTGTTGAAATGGTCTGAAGTAAATAGGATGAAATTCAATAAGAACAAATGCAAAGTACTCCACTTAGGAAGGAATAATCCATTGCACACATTCAATATGGAAAATGACTGCCTAGGAAGAAGTACTGCAGAGAGGATCTGGGGATTATAGTGAATTACAAGCTATACATGAATCAACAATGTCACACTTGCAGAAAAAACAAACATCATTCTGGGATGTATTTGCAGGAGTGTTGTAAGCAAGTCAGAAGAAGTAATTCTTCACTCTACTCTTGGCTGATTAGGCCTCAGATGAAGTATTGTATCCAGTTCTGGACATTATTTTATTTCAGGAAAGATGTGGAAAAACTGGAGAAAGTCCAGAGGAGAGCAACAAAAATGAAAGCTCTGGAAAACATGACTTATGAGGAAAGACTGAAAAAATTGGGTTTGTTTAGTCTGGAGAAAAGAAGACTGATGGGGGCCATAAGTTTTTAGTACATAAAAGGTTGTTACAAGGAGGAGGGTGAAAAATTGTTCTCATTAACCTCTGAGGATAGGACAAGAAGCAATCGGCTTAAATTGCAGCAAGGGAGGTTTAGACTGGACATTAGGAAAACTTTCTAACTGTCAGGGTAGTTAAGCATTGGAACAAATTGCCTAGGGAGGTTGTGTAATCTCTTATCACTGAAGGTTTGTAAGAATAGCTATGACAAACACCTGTACAGAATGATCTAGTTATTACATAGTCCTGCCTTGAGTGCAAGGGATTGGACTATGACCTATTGAGGTCTCTTCCAGTCCTACACTTCTATGATTCTATGATAAAAAATTCAAATGTAGACATACCCTGAAAAGGGGAAGCATAAGGTGAAAACTATACAATTCTGTCTTCATAGTGTCTTCTATGAGCATTTCCCACTCCTGAAAGCTTTTCTGTAGGAGAGGAAAATTTGGCTCTGTCCGTATGTTTCCCATTCAGTCCAATAATTTTCTTAATAGCTAGATAAGAGAAAAGAAATATTTGGCATCACCTAAATAGTCTTTGTTTTAAATGAAAGTAGATTTACTAAAATAAATCACTTCAGTGTTTGTACTCTTAAGGTAAAAATTGCATTTTTTAAAATTACTAGGTGACAAATATACCATTATTGTTTTGGACTCTATAGAACAATTTTCCCTCAGTGAAACATTTTGAAGACTCTCCTTTCAAATGAAAGCCTAGATTCCATAGAACTGATTGGGTTCTGTAAGAAGATACTCAGTTTTTCGATTTCATGAATTTCAGCACCCACTGATCTCTATTGTCCGAGGCCATGTTCTATATTAACCATACATGAACACTTTTTCAGGTGCTGGTGACTACTTCTTCTTAGAGAATCAGGACAGTTTGTAGAGCTTCCAGGAGTCATCCCTCTAAAAGATGTGTTACTTCCACGCACTTACTATGTGAATCTTCACAACTCTGGCCCAACATTGAAATGCTTATTCTGATGTAACACCAATTTTACTTCAGTGGAGTGGCTCCTGATTTTTGCAGTGTTGTGAGATCAGAATCGGGTCTTTTTTTCTTTTTTTTTTTTTACTGCTTGTTACAATGGGCCTCTTATAAGTCATGTGATGTCAATGAAGAATCCAGAAAATGCAAGCAAACTGGGGACAAGTACCTATACCCTTTGCACAAGAGGTTTTGTCGTATCAGAGTGTAGTGTCCATCTGACATGTCATCTCTGGAAACGAGAGCAGAACAAATAATTCAGAGTGAGTAACATATTGAATAAGTTCTTCCTCTTCACCAATTACCCCTGGACAAGTTACAGTTGTCTCAGACATATTTATTTGTTAAATCATTTCTACAAACAATTCTTGATCTGTGAATTCTTCTCCAACAGTTCATTGGGAATATATGGTATCTGAAACCTAATATTCAGCTTATGCCAGCTGGCTTTGATTGTGCCTGTATCACATGTTAGGTTTATCTTACATGATTGGATGAGCATGACTTTTGGAATCAGGTTTCTGGCATGAATGTGCTCATTTATGAGTTCATAATTCATTTCCCACAATATTCTTTAGTATTCACATAAAATTCACTGCTTCTGTGTTAACTAATTCACTAGAACAGCCACAAAAAGAAAGCACAACCTCTGGTGAAATGTCAGACAGAGAGGGAAAATGTGTTCAAGAGGGAAGATCCTTCTGATGCCATTTGACCATAGTCAGATATCCCTTTGGAATGTGGATCTGGAGAAAGTGCTTTGTGATTTTAGTTTTAGATATAATGACCAAATTCATCCCTGGTGCAACACCACTGAGATGAGCTCCAGAGTAGGGTGACCAGATAGCAACTGTGAAAAAACGGGACGGGGGTGTGGCGGTGGTGGGGGTAATAGGTGCCTATATAAGAAAAAGTCCCAAGAAACAGGACTGTCCCTATAAAAATGGGACATGTAATCACCCTACTCAAGAGTGTGAATCAGTTTTTGCTGTGCAGACCTACAGATAACTGAGTTGTTAAGGGTTCGCTCATGGCAATAACTGTTTTCATATATACAGAAATTTTCCACTGACTACTTTTACCTTTTGAAGAGCAAGTTGAATGTTGTCTAGGGGCTCTCTCACATGCATTTGGGGATATCCAGTGTATGGTGAGTGAAAACTTTGAGGTAAACCCTTCCATTGGTCAGATGGCTGTGAGCCTAATTCTATTTTGGTAAATTGGTGTTAGTGTGAGTACGAGTTAGTGCAATTTACATCACATGGCAGAAGGGATTGCAGGAGGAAAAGTAACTAAAAGGAAGGTATACGGTAATATGGCATTGGGAGCTGCTTTCTTTTATATCTTTCACACCCTCCTGTTGATTTCTCTTCCTACTACAACCTGGCCTTTCCACCTCCTTAGCATACAACAGTGTTTTGCAAATATTTTGAGAAAGGTCTCTCTCAAAAACTTCCCCTTACTCTGTGCTAAAAGTCATGTCACTACGGAGCAGGTGCTTGCAAAGAGGAGTGGTGAGTGACTAAACAATCCTTTTCCCGCTGCCCCTGAAATGCACAACCATAACTGAGGAAGAAGGTAATACCATTGGGCTAACGCACACCTGTTAAGAGCCCTAGCAGCTCTTAGTAATAGTAGTTAGACTCTGGTGCTGAAAAATATAGTACAGTGCTTCTGAAATTTGAAGTAAGGAGCGGAGGTGAAGGCTTTGTTGTGTGTTTGAGTGATATCGGCTGCTTTCCAAAATTCTGTTCATCTGTAGCAAAAAGCAAGCCTGGAAAACAGTCACTGGACACTTTCCCTCCTAATACACTTGTAAAGTGCAGTTCATTATTTGACACTGACTACAGCTATTATATAGAGACATTACCTCTGGAAAGCTCTAAATTGCAATCTAACACTATAGAATTATTACCCACAGTATATTCTCCAGTGCTTTGTCCAGTCTGGCTTTAAATAGACCAATGAAAAGTCTCCTGGTATTTGCTCATTTTCATCCCAGTACCCTAAGGTTATAGCCCTTGAATCACTCCATACATTTTCTTTGCCTCTCTCTCACTTGGCTTCAACCTTGCCTTGTGCTCTGCTGTTTTGTGTGTGTGCAAGGGCGCTACAGGAACGTAACAGGCAAGACAAGTTACTTCCGGTGAACAGGGGTGCATGATCAGGTAATTGCAGCCAATGTGCCAACTCAAGCACTGCATCTTTCTTCAGACGTCCAAGCCTCCAGCCGTGTAAATCATTTTGTTTCCATTCTCTAAGTTCCCTCCAATCATGTTATGGTTTTACTTTTGCTCTAGTTTGGATAAGGGTACAGAAACTTCATATTAATGTTCCAATCTGCCGCTCTCATATACACAACTTGCTCATCTTAGCAGTTATCTTTACAATTGGCTTGCAGAACCAGTTTTATTTTTGCTGATTAAACAAACTCGTGCTCTCCATGGTGTATGGCCTTGAGATTTATAACCTGTTTTGCCCCCAAAACCTATCTTGAGTTTTCTACAAGGAAATGTATTGTTAACTATTAACGTGGTAAAGCCAGTTCTGGATTTATACTAAAAACTACCCAGTTCTTACAACTGCCTCTCTTACTACATTTTAATTTAAATGTCTTCCAACTGGCCCATCATATCAATGCACAAGATGAATACTCCTGTGAACAATCATTAAACTCAGAACTAAAAAGAACACCTGATTATGACAGGAAGAGAGAGAAATTCAACCACGGCCGATTTCAGTTGGTTAGGAGATGTATTTATTCATCACATTTATTTCACAGTAATTAAGGAAATGGGAAAATGATTTGCCGCCCCTTATTTTACAAAACAATACTGTGGTACCTACTAATGGGTTAAAATAAACAGAAGCCCTCTTATTAAAAAAACAAAAACAAAAAAAAGACAGAAATGGTAATGACAGTTTTGAAGTATCCAGTACCTGTTGTGACAGGAATAACAAATTAATTGGGACTATAACGGATTCTTTGTAAAGGTGAAGTAAACACACTTGACTGTATATTTTCACCATCAGTTAAGTCTCAATTGATTCTAAAAATAAACAGAAGACATTGAACAGTTTTAATGGATTTTGACACCTAGGTATTATGCTGTCACTCCAGTATAAATGAATCATAACTTTGGACTGCACCAAGGAATTACTACACATTTGGAGAAAATTTATGGTGCACCAAGCTTTGAATCATGATGTGATATCAAAACTACAGTCATGAGAAAGGAAGGGAAAAATGCCTGGCATAAATTATTTATCAAATCCATACATACCCACAAGTGCAACAGGTAAGGATTATGGGAGCTGAAACACTACTGTAATCAATAGGTCTCAAGGCCAGGAATTCTTCCTCAGTTGTTACTTAGGCAAAATTCCTATTGGATCAAACCCTGAGAGGTGCTGAGCACTTTCACCTGCAAAATCAATAGGCGGAAGAAGTCCTCAGCACTAAGCTTGGGCGAATAACTGATTTTCAGTTTGTTGGTGAATGAAAAACGGGGGGTGAGGGGAATGAATGAAAAGTTCTTTTTGAATTTGAGCTTTTTCTAAGGTGTTTTAAAAAAAATTAAACTGAAGGAAATTATAGAACAAAGTCCTTTGAGTTAAAAAATCAAAATGTTTTGATCAACCTTTCCCCCTCCACCTCCCAACAATTCCCCCAGAATTGAAACAATCTGATGAATTTGGTAATTGTTTCAATTGGCCCAAATCTGCATTTATGCCTTAAAAAAAGTTTTGGTTTAAAAATGTTGCCTCACTCTGCTCAGCACTTTTCAGGACATGATCCAGCTGAGACTTGTGCCAGAGTGGTGACTGAATGAAACTGAGGGAGGATTTCAACATTTGACCCTGTTATAAAGGGGGTGAGTTATAATTCTGTGGATAACTTAGAGTACATTCATGTGTGGGTGCAATATAGATAAGGCTTAGGCATCTCATTTGAAATTACTTTAAACTATGATAGTTTGTGTATCAATGGTTTAGACTTTGTAATGAGAGATTCCACATTTATTACTCTTCTATACTTTTGGAGGTGAAGGGGGATTGATGAGGATGGTTTTAAATATAGTCTACATAACCTTATAAAATGTCTTCATTAGGCCAAATATGTAAACACTGGCAAGCTAGTGCATCTGTAGGTTACCAACACTAATGACTTGCAGTATCTTCAGGAGTGTTGTGTCATTAGGGCTCTAGAATCATTATGAGAAGTGTACTGGCTTGAGGAGAAATTCAGTGCTTCTGAAAATGGAATAATTCAAAATGATGGGAATGACTGGTTTGGACATAGTTCTAACTTACAGTATTTCCAAGCCTCCAGTCACACTTGTCTGTGACACTAAGAGGTTCTTAAGTGGGCATGCCCTACCTTTATGTAGCAATTCATTTTAAAAATTGGGCCACTCTTTAAGAGACAATAACAAAATATTAGGGCTGTAAAGCGATTAAAAATAATCATGATTAATTGCGCAATTAAACAATAAGAGAATACCATTTATTTAAATATTTTTGGATGTTTTCTACATTTTAAAATATATTGATTTCAATTACAACACAGAATACAACGTGTACAGTGCTCACTTTATATTTATTTTATTACAAATATTTGCACTGTAAAAACCAAAAGAAACTATTTTTAATTCACCTAATACAAGTACTGTAGTGCAATTGCTTTATCATGAAAACTGAACTTACAAATGTAGAATTATGTAAAAAAAACCTGCATTCAAAAACGAAACAATGTAAAACTTTAGAGCCTACAATTCCACTCCGTCCTACTTCTTGTTCAGCCAATCACTGAGACAAACAAGTTTGGTTACAATTTGCAGCAGAAAATGCTGTCCACTTCTTGTTCACAATGTCACCTGAAAGTGAGAACAGGCATTCACATGGTACTGTTTTAGTGGGCATCGCAAGATATTTATGTGCCAGATGCACTAAAGATTCATCTGTCCCTTCATGCTTCAACCACCATTCCAGAGGACATGTGTCCATGCTGATGGCAGGTTCTGCTCTATAACGATCCAAAGTAGAGCAGACTAATACATGTTCACTTTCATCATCTGAATCAGATGTCACCAGCAAAAGGTTGATTTTCTTTTTTGGTGGTCTGGGTTCTGTAGTTTCCGCATCAGAATGTTGCTCTTTTCAGACTTCTGAAAAATGCTTCACACAAATCATGCTCGCCCCTCTGATTTTTGAAGACACTTCAGATTCTTAAACCTTGAGTCCAGTGCTGTAGCTATTTCTAGAAATCTCACACTGGTACCTTCTTTGCGTTTTGTCAAATCTTCAGTGAAAGTGTTCTTAAAACGAACACGTGCTGGGTCATCATCCAAGGCTGCTCTAACATGAAATATATGGCAGAATGCATGTAAAAAGAACAGGAGATGTACAATTCTTCCCCAAGGAGTTCAGTCACAAATTTAATCAATGCGTTATTTTTTTAACAAGCATCATCAGGATGGACGCATGTCCTCTGGAATGGTGGCTGAAGTATGAAGGGTCATATGAATGTTTAGCATATCTGGCACATAAATACCTTGCAACACTGGCTACAAAAGTGCCAGGCAAATGCCTCTTCTCACTTTCAGGTGACATTGTAAATAAGAAGCAGGCAGCAGTATCTCTCATAAATGTAAACAAACTTGTTAGTCTTGGCGATTAGCTGAACAGGAAGTAGGACTGAGTGGACTTGTAAGCTTTAAAGTTTTATATTGTTTTTTCTTTGAGTGCAGTTATGTAACAAAAGAAATTTACATTTGGAAGTTACCCTTTCATGATAAAGAGATTACACTACGTATTTGTATGAGGTGAATTGAAAAATACGATTTCTTTTTTATCATTTTTACTGTTCAAATATTTGTAATCAAAAATAATATAAAGTGAGCACTGTACACTTCGTATTCTGTGTTGTAATAAAATCAATATATTTGAAAAGGTAGAAAAACATGCAAAATATATAATACATTTCAATTAGTATTCTATTGTTTAGCAGTGCGATTAATCACGATTAATTTTTTTGAGTTAATCACAAGCATTAACTGTGATTAATGGACAGCCCTACAAAATATTGAAGAGCAGCCTAATTTTTAAAATTTCTCCCAAGAAAAAAGGCAGAAATCCAAAGAGGAGTCTAAGGAGACAGAAAGAATTCATTGTATTGAGGATCCCACAGGGTGTTGGTTTAAAAAGCAATGCAGCGTTCTGGCCACTAAACATTATAAATGTTGTTTGATTCATTATTCTGGACCCTTTGGAACTTTAATCATCCTTGTAATGACTCTTGTACTCTTTCCTGTAAGTACTAGAACAGTGTTAAATTGGCTCAAGATGGTCTGGTGGCTGTGGGCTAGATCCTTAAATAGTGTAAATCCTTATATATCCATTAGTTATCCCAGTTTATACCAACTGAGTCCTCTGGTCCTCTGGTCCTCTGTATTAAGTGCATGGCAGTCTTATGTTCCATTCTGAGATTCAGCCTTTGCTCCCAGAGAGTAGGGAATGGGAGTGCTGTAGTCACAGAGTGCTCAGCACTTGTGGGCAACAACTTGCATTGCTCCGCAACAGCCTCTGTAGGTAATCTAGGGAAGACATTCATAGAATCATAGTCTATCAGGGTTGGAAGGGACCTCAGGAAGTCATCTAGTCCAACCCCCTGCTTAAAGCAGGACCAATCCCCAACTAAAGCATCCTAGCCAGGGCTTTGTCAAGCTTGACCTTAAAAACTTCAAAGGAAGGAGATTCCACCACCTCCCTAGGTAACGCATTCCAGTGTTTCACCACCCTCCTAGTGAAAAAGTTTTTCCTAATATCCAACCTAAACCTCCCCCATTGCATCTTGAGACCATTACTCCTCCTTCTGTCATCTGCTATCACTGAGAACAGTCTAGATCCATCCTCTTTGGAACACCCTTTCATTCAGGTAGTTGAAAACAGCTATCAAATCCCCCCATTCTTCTCTTCTGCAGACTAAACAATCCCAGTTCCCTCAGCTTCTCCTCATAAGTCATGTGTTCCAGTCCCCTAATCATTTCTGTTGCCCTCCGCTGGACATTTTCCAATTTTTCCACATCCTTCTTATAGTGTGGGGCCAAAACTGGACACAGTACTCCAGATGAGGCCTCACCAATGTCGAATAGAGGGGAACGATCACGTCCCTTGATCTGCTGGCAATGCCCCTACTTATACATCCTAAATATGCCTTCTTGGCACAAGGGTACACTGTTGACTCATATCCTGCCTTCTCATCCACTGTAACTCCTAGGTCTTTTTCTGCAGAATTGCTGCCTCGCCATTTGGTCCCTAGTCTGTAGCAGTGCATGGGATTCTTCCGTCCTAAGTGCAGGACTCTGCACTTGTCCTTGTTGAACCTCATCCGATTTCTTTGGCCCAATCCTCTAATTTGTCTAGGTCCCTCTGTATCCTATCCCTACCCTCCAGCATATCTACCTCTCCTCCCAGTTTAGTGTCATCTGCAAACTTGCTGAGGGTGCAATCCACGCCATCCTCCAGATCATTAATGAAGATATTGAACAAAACTGGCCCCAGGGCTGACCCTTGGGGCACTCCACTTGATACCGGCTGCCAACTAGACATGGAGCCATCGATCACTACCATTGAGACGGACATTCTAGCCAGCTTTCTATCCACCTTATAGTCCATTCATCCAGCCCATACAAGAATACTTTGGGAGACTGTGTCAAAAGCTTTGCAAAAGTCAAGGAATAACATGTCCACTGCTTTCCCCTCATCCACAGAGCCAGCTATCTTGTCAAAGAAGGCAATTAGATTAGTCAGGCATGACTTGCCCTTGGTGAATCCATGCTGACTGTTCCTGATCACTTTCCTCTCCTCTAAGTGCTTCAGAATTGATTCCTTGAGAACCTGCTCCATGATTTTTCCAGGGACTGAGGTGAGGCTGACTGGCCTGTAGTTCCCCAGATCCTCCTCCTTCCCTTTTTTAAAGATGGGCACTACATTAGCCTTTTTCCAGTCATCTGGACCTCCCCCGATCACCAGGAGTTTTCAAAGATAATGGCCAATGGCTCTGCAATCACATCAGCCAACTCCTTTAGCACTCTCGGATGCAGCGCATCTGGCCCATGGACTTGTGCTCGTCCAGCTTTTCTAAATAGTCCCAAACCACTTCTTTCTCCACAGAGGGCTGGTCACTTCTGCCCCATGCTGTGCTGCCCAGTGACATTGACAGTGTCTCTGGAGGGATTCCCATATGGGTGTACTCAGATGAAGGCAGGTCACTTAGATGTGAAGCCTGCAAACATTATGTTAACAATGAAAGAGAAATGGGAGGATATTGTGTGATTTATTTGCACCCTTCCCTCTCCCCAAATTTACACATATAGAGCAAAATTCTTTTCCTCTGATCCCTGCATGCGGCTCTCATTGAAGCAAGTGGAACTGAATATGTGCATCAAAGTGCTGTCCACTGATTTTCCTGCATGGGTTTTCCATGTGTCAACATAGCAGTATTGGCTGTGTGATGTTCAACAAAGAAAACGTCTGAAAATTCCATACACAGAACACCATTGAAGAGAAATGCTTTTGACAAGATACTTAAGCCTGTAATTCAAGTACTGACATAAGAAGGCCTAGGGAATTTTAGAACTTTTTCAAAATCTTTTCCTGACCTCTTTTGCAAAAAGAAACCAGCATTAGGTGTGGCTATGTATATAGACCCCAGATTTGAAAATCCCTTCATTCCTTTCTGAAGGATGAACTAGAAGAACTCACATGCCATATTTTTCTTGTGACATCAAACAATTGTGTGAATATTCATGTGGAGTCCTGGTTTATATGAAGGTTTTTGCTAGATCCATGTGGATTTATTAGATGCCTTTAATGTCAGGGCTCTGGCCAGGAGGATTTGGAAAGCTGCTTGTGTACCTCCTTTCTCCCATGTCCCTCATGCAATACATTTCTTGTATATGCCAACTGCATAGGTTGAATCAACTGGTCTCTCTTTTATGTAAATTATCATCATCATCCATTCACACAGTCATGTGCTCATGACCAGTGTGATCTGTGAAGGCTACATAGATATCATCTTGTGTATCTTGAATTAGCTAAGTCAATGCCAGATGTCAGTCATGAACAAGTTAGTAGTCATGTGCGTGTGCTCTCTCCCATTTGCAGTTGGCACAGTCACCTCTCCTTATGCACCTGTGTGATCAACTAGCTCAGTTGCCAGGCCTGGGGAAGTAAGGAATGCTGTCTTAACCATGATCCATTCTCATCTCAACATGATATTTCATACATTTGCCGAATGCACTTACTCAATATACTGATCTCCATTTTCTATCATTATTCAACACATTCACTGCCAGTCACTAATAATATATGTTTGCAGTCCTAGCTGTGTAGTAAAATCTCTGTAATGGCCTACATGCATGGGAGATTTGGGGAGTAAGTGTTCCCCTGCTATGCAAATATTAAGCAAATGTGCCACTCATAATTGCCTGTAGTGATGATGAGTGTGCACAGTGAATATGTGAGGTAATTGTAACAGAAATGGAAGTAGCTCCCATAAAAACATTTTTAAGCAGTATGTAGCAGCACAGGAGGCTAGCAAACAGAGCTGTAAACAGGGGAGTTTTGAGTTTGAGTTCTGTTGGAAGAGAAGGTATTTGTAATTGGTTTTGTATTTTTAGTATTTGTATGTGTGTGCAGAGGCTTATAGGGGCTTTGTGCTGGGAGAGAAGCTGAGCCCTGATTAGGGGGCGGAGCTTTTCTGACTAGGGGTCCTATAATGGTAGCCAGCCAGTCAGGCAGCGGCAGATGACAGATACGGAGGCAGCTGTGGGAGTGACTCCTGTAGTGGAAGACACAATAAGGATGACTGGATGTGGAAGCTGTGGTATGTACATGGTCCTGGAGGGGGGACCAGGTAAAAGTTTTTTCTGCATGAAATGCCTTCTGATAGAGCTGATGGAGGAAAAGATCCGAGGTTTGGAAATGCAGGTGGAAAGTCTGGTTGAGTTTAGGAAGGGGTTTGAGCAGATGATGGAGCAAAGACATGAGATATCTGAAGGGAAAAGCTCAGACTTACAGATGGAAGCAGGGCTGGGGAATTTTGAGGGGTGACTGGGTGAGGAAAGTGGTCAGTGGAAGCATGTGACTAAAAGAACCAGGCAGAGGAAAAGATGGGCTAGTGAAGGAGAAATAGAGCTTAGGAACAGGTTTGCAGAGTTGGAAAATGAAGAAGGGGCTCAGCAGGTAGTTGCTGAAGGTGGAAGGGCAAGGAAGAAGAGAAGAGAGGCTAGTCCTATAGGAAAAGCGGAAGAGTCAAGGGAGACTACACCAAATATGAGCCCCAGGAGGATACAGGATGGGTTGAAGAGATTATAAGAGAAAATAGGATTGGAAAGAACTTGCAGCCAGAGGGAACAGGGGAGAGACTGGAGAATAGCACTGTCACCAGGAAAAGGCAGGTCTATGTGATAGGGGACTCTTTATTGAGAAGAATAGACAGGCCTGTAACTAGAGCTGATCCAGAGAATAGAAGGGTGTGCTGTCTTCCGGGTGCTAAGATACAGGATGTAGACCTGAGGTTGAAAAGGATCCTAAAGGGAGCAGGAAAGAATCCCCTAATTATCCTGCATGTGGAAACAAATGATACGGCTAGATTCTCGCTGGAAGTATTAAGGGAGACTATGTTAGGCTGGGGAAGACGCTTAAGGAAATTGAGGCTCAGGTGATCTTTAGTGGATCCTGCCTGTTCCTAGAGAAGGGCAACAAAGGTGTGACAAGATTATGACTGTCAACAGATGGCTTAGGCAGTGGTGCTATAAGGAGGGCTTTGGGATGTATGGCCACTGGGAGGCATTCATGGACAGAGGACAGTTCTCTCGGGATGGACTTCATCTGAGTAGGGAAGGAAATAGACTTCTAGGATCAAGGCTGGCACAACTGATAAAGAGAGCTTAAACTAGGAATTAGGGGAGATGGTTGGGAGATGCCAGGTAATCTCCACGCCAGATTTTAGCATTGAGAGGGAAGAAGACGAAGTAAGAAAGGTACAGCTGTGGGAGGAGAATGTATATAAGGAGCGAGGGCAGTATGGATACTAGTCTAATAGGGTATACAAGCTGTAGAATGACTGTGCCTACTTAGGGTACAAAATGTGCGCGAGGGCCAAACAGCAAAAATTAAGATGTTTTGTACACCAATGCGAGGAGCCTAAGTAACAAAATGGAGGAACTAGAGCTACTGGTGCAGGAAGTGAAACCGATATTATAGGGATAACAGAAACATGGTTGGAATAGTAGTCATGACTGCGACTACAGGTATTGAAGGGTATGTGCTGTTTAGGAAAGACAGAAATAAAGGTAAAGGTGGGTGGAGTAGTAGCATTGTATATCAATGATGAGGTAGAATGTAAGAAATAAGAAGCGATGCAATGGATAAGACAGAGTCCGTCTGGGCAAAAATTACATTGGCGGACGTGAAGATAACTAGCAAAGCCTCATCCTACGATAGTGCTTGGGTGTGTAGCTATAGACCTCCGGGGATCTAATTTTGGATATGGATAGAGCCCTTTTTTAATGTTTTTTTTAATAAAGTAAATGCTAATGGAAACTGCATGATCATGGGAGACTTTAACTTCCAGATATAGACTGGAGGACCAGTGCTAGTCATAATAATAGGGCTCAGATTTTCCAGATTGCCGATAGCTGATGGATTCCTTCATCAAGTAGTTGCTGAAACCGACTAGAGGGGATGCCATTTTAGATTAATTTTGGTGAGTAGCGAGGACCTCATAGAAGAAATGGTTGTAGGGGATAATCTTGGCTCAAGTGATCATGAGCTAATTCAGTTGAAAACTGAACAGAAGGATTAACAAAAATAACATCTGCAACTAGAGTTTTTGATTTCAAAGGGCTGGACTTTCAAAAATTAAGGAAATTAGTAGGGAAGGGATTGGACTGAAGAATTTATGGATCTAAAGGTAGATGAGGCCTGGGATTACTTTAAATCAAACTGCAGAAGCTATCAAAAGCCCTGTATCCCAAGAAAGGGGAAAAAATTCATAGGAAGGAGTTGTAGACCAAGCTGGATGAGCAAGCATCTTAGAGAGGTGATTAAGAAGAAGCAGAAAGCATACAGGGAGTAGAAGATGGGAGGGATCAGCAAGGAAAGCTACCTAATTGAGGTCAGAACATGTAGGGATAAACGTGAGACGGGCTAAAGTCGAGTAGAGTTGGACCTTGCAAAGGGATTAAAACCAATAGTAAAAGGTTCTATAGCCATATAATAAGAAGAAAACTAAGAAAGAAGAAGTGGGGCTGCTAAACACTGAGGATGGAGTGGAGGTTAAAGATATCTAGCATGGCCCATATCTAAACAAATACTTGCCTCAGTCTTTAATAAGGCTAAAGAGGATCTTAGGGATAATGGTAGCATGACAATGGGAATGAGGATATGGAGGTAGATATTACCATATCTGAGGTAGAAGTGAAACTCAAACAGCTTAATGGGACTAAATCGGGGGGCCCAAGATAATCTTCATCCAAGACTATAAAGGAATTGGCACCTGAAATTGCAAGCCCATTAGCAAGAATTTTTAATGAATCTGTAAACTCAGGAGTAGTACCGAATGATTGGAGAATTGCTAATATAGTTCCTATTTTAAGAAAGGAAAAAAAAAGTGATCCAGGTAACTACAGGCCAGGTTAGTTTGACATCTGTAGTATGCAAGGTCCTGGAAAAATTTTGAAGGAGAAATTAGTTAAGGACATTGAAGTCAATGGTAAATGGGACAAAATACAACATGGTTTTACAAAGGTAGATCGTGCCAAACCAACCTGATCTCCTTTTTTGAAAAAGTAACAGATTTTTAGATAAAGGAAACGCAGTGGATCTAATTTACCTAGATTTCAGAAAGGCATTTGATACTGTGCCACATGGGGAATTATTAGTTAATTGGTGAAGATGGGGATCAATATGAACATCAAAAGGTGGATAAGGAATTGGTTAAAGGGGAGACTGCAACGGGTCCTACTGAAGGCGAACTGTCAGGCTGGAGGGAGGTTACCCTTTTACAAGGGCTACAAGGTAAGTATGGCCCTGGTCCCATTTCATTCCATTTCAAGGGCATTCTGGGGGATGTAGACTGATGGGAGATGTAATCCATGAGCCATGTGACTGCAGGCTGAGTGTATATAAGGCAAGATTCTTGTCAAGGCAAGACCTTGAGGAGGGCTCTTAATCATTGGAGGGAGGTTACTAGTGGAGTTCCTCAGGGATCGGTTTTGGGACCAATCTTATTTAATCTTTTTATTACTGACCTTGGCACAAAAAGTGGGAGTGTGCTAATAAAGTTTGCAGATGATACAAGCTGGGAGGTATTGCCAATTCAGAGAAGGATCGGGATATTATACAGGAGGATCTGGATGACCTTGTAAACTGGAATAATAGTAATAGGATGAAATTTAATAGTGAGAAGTGTAAGGTTATGCAATTAGGGATTAATAACAGGAATTTTAGTTATAAGTTGGGGATCCATCAATTAGAAGTAACGGAAGAGGAGAAGGACCTTGGAGTATTGGTTGATCATAGGATGACTATGAGCTGCCAATGTGATATGGCTGTGAAAAAAGCTAACGCAGTTTTGGGATGCATCAGGAGAGGCATTTCCAGTAGGGATAAGGAGGTTTTAGTACCATTATACAAGGCACTGGTGAGGACCTCACCTAGAATACTATGTGCAGTTCTGGTCTCCCATGTTTAAAAAGGATGAATTCAAACTGGAGCAGGTACAGAGAAGAGCTACTAGGATGATCCGAGGAATGGAAAACTTGTCTTATGAAAAGAGACTTAAGGAGCTTGGCTTGTTTAGCCTAACTAAAAGAAGGCTGAGGGGAGATATGATTGCTCTCTATAAATATATCAGAGGGATAAATACAGGAGAGGGAGAGGAATTATTTAAGCTCAGCACCACTGTGGACACAAGAACAAATGGGTACAAACTGGCCACCAGGAAGTTTAGACTTGAAATTAGACGAAGGTTTCTAACCATCAGAGGAGTGAAGTTTTGGAATAGCCTTCCAAGGGAAGCAGTGGGGGCAAAAGATCTATCTGGTTTTTAAGATTCTACTCGATAAGTTTATGGAGGAGATGGTATGATGGGATAATGGGATTTTGGTAAGTAATTGATCTTTAAATATTCAGGGTAAATAGGACTAATCCCCTGAGATGGGATATTAGATGGATGGGATCTGAGTTACCCAGGAAAGAATTTTCTGTAGTATCTGGCTGGTGAATCTTGCCCATATGCTCAGGGTTTAGCTGATCGCCATTTTTGGGGTCAGGAAGGAATTTTCCTCCAGGGCAGATTGGAGAGGCCCTGGAGGTTTTTCGCCTTCCTCTGTAGCATGGGTCACGGGTCACTTGAGGGAGGCTTCTCTGCTCCTTGAAGTCTTTAAACCACGATTTGAGGACTTCAATAGCTCACACATAGGTGAGGTTTTTTTGTAGGAGTGGGTGGGTGAGATTCTGTGGCCTGCGTTGTGCAGGAGGTCGGACTAGATGATCAGAATGGTTCCTTCTGACCTTAGTATCTATGAATCTATGAATCTATATTCTAGGGGACAATCCTAACGTGCACCAGCAGCAAAGTCCAGTCCTCACAGTTTGGCATTTCTGGACACGCACACCACAGTGAGTAGCTGTACTGAAATATCAGTATAATTTACACAGTTTCCCTGTGAAAAGCAGGAACTGACTAGGAGAGCGTTTTTAGTACAGAGGATGAAGCAAGAACTCTTGACCATTCACAAGTATAGGAAACAGAGGGTTTATCTAGAAGAGGAGGGTTCTTCTAAGGAAGATTCTTGGGCAGGTTTACCTTCTAAGGAAGATGATGATGCTTAATGATGCTAAAGAAGAGTAACTGGCACAGTAGTAGAATAAGCATTATCTTAATAATAAAGCCATTTCCCTGCAAAAACTGTGCTAAGGCTTTGCCAAGCAATGAAGGTTGCAGTTCAGCATGCCCTTCAGATCGACAATAGTGGGAAGTTTCACCTGACCACAGATGTGGACCAGTGACCAAAACCCTGATTACTTGTCAGGTAACATACAGCAAGTCCACCTGAGATGCAGCAGCAACATCATGTGTCAGACTACATTGTTTATGGGTAGACCTGAGAAGTGACTCAGCAGTATATTGAATACATTTCATTCTGTCATAAAAAAGTACTCTCTCTTTCTCGGGTTCATGGCCCTAACTCATTGGAAAGCAAGAGGGAGAGAGGATGTGAAGGCAATTTCCCATGCACACTCTGATTTTTAACATTGCCTCAACCTACTAAGGAGAGTCTTCCTCCATTGGTAAAGTAAAGATTAAACACATTCTTAGTGCAGCATGAAAGTTATTCTGTGCATAGCTAATTTTCTGCTGCGCAGCTGCATCATATTGTCTGAGAGCTTCAGCTGGAGAATCACTTCCTCTGCTTTCAGAAGAAGCAGGTGACAATGTGATGGTGGAATTTTACCATTTAGAGGTTGAACAAGCTCTGTAGGCAATGTGCTGCCATGGAGGGCTCCTACCTGCATAGATTCACTCAGGACCAGAAAAACAGCAGCCTACACTCAGTACCACCAAACTGGACACAAATAAGAGTTCTGTGTGACACCATCAAATAGTTTGATGTCAGAAGTCTGACAGCTGAAGCTGATGTTGACACCAGCCAAGTCTTTTCATTCACTGAATGTGAAATTTCAAAATCACAAAATTGGCTTTTGTGAGCTGATCTGTGGAAAAACTTTTAGTGAAATCCAAATTTAGAATCCGAGTGAACAGCATGAAATGAATGAAAAATTGTGTGAAATTTCTCAAAAAAGTTCACCAATTTTGCTTGGCCTTAATATGTAGGAATAACAAATATGCATTTGTTGATATTGAAATAATACACAGTGTGAGATCACAGTAGTTATTGAAGTTACCAAATTATTTTCATCATTCCTCTCAAATGTCCCGCATCTCAAGGGATGTCACTTATTTTAGTCCAGAACATTTGGTGTCACCTCACTTTTATTGTTAAAAATAATTTACATCAGAAATAAAGAATCATGAAATGGAGGTTATGAAAAGAATCATTTTCACTAAAGGAAGAAATCTCACAACATTTTAAATTTCTTGCAATAATAATTTTGTTGTGATCCACATTTTGGGTCTTTGTCCCACATTGTGTTTGAGTCTTATCAGGCTAATGGATAAGGTTTGTATTTCTTTTGACATATCTATCAATAATGAAATAATGCCACACATGTTGTTAAAGCTTTATTAGCATATGATATTAGTAGGGCTGTCGATTAATCACAGGTTTCAGAGTAGCAGCCGTGTTAGTCTGTATTCTCAAAAAGAAAAGGAGTACTTGTGGCACCTTAGAGACTAACACATTTATTTGAGCATAAGCTTTCGTGAGCTACCGCTCACTTCATCGGATGCATTCAGTGGAAAAATAAATAAAAAATAAAAAAATAAGTGCTCAAATAAATTTGTTAGTCTCTAAGGTGCCACAAGTACTCCTTTTCTTTTTGCGAATACAGACTAACACGGCTGCTACTCTGGTTCCTGGGTTAGTGGTTCTGTTGTGTGCTGTGTGGTTGCTAGTGAGTATTTGCTTCAGGTTGGGGGGCTGTCTGTAAGCGAGGACTGGCCTGTCTCCCAAGACCTGTGAGAGTGGTGGGTCGTCCTTCAGGATAGGTTGTAGATCCTTGAGGATGCATTGGAGAGGTTTTAGTTGGGGGCTGAAGGTGATGGCTAGTGGCGTTCTGTTATTTTCCTTGTTGGGCCTGTCCTGTGGTAGGTGACTTCTGGGTACTCTTCTGGCTCTGTCAATCTGTTTCTTCACTTCAGCAGGTGGGTATTGTAGTTGTAAGAATGCTTGATAGAGATCTTGTAGGTGATAAGATCTTGTAGATCTCTGTCTGAGGGGTTGCAGCAAATGTGGTTGTATAGTAGAGCTTGGCTGGATCGTGTGGCGTGGTCTGTATGAAAGCTGGAGACATGTAGGTAGGAATAGCGGTCAATAGGTTTCCGGTATAGGATGGTGTTTATGTGACCATCGCTTATTAGCACTGTAGTGTCCAGGAAGTGGATCTCTTGTGTGGACTGGTCCAGGCTGAGGTTGATGGTGGGATGGAAATTGTTGGAATCATGGTGGAATTCCTCAATGGCTTCTTTTCCATGGGTCCAGATGATGAAGATGTCATCAATGTAGCGCAAGTAGAGTAGGGGCATTAGGGGATGAGAGCTGAGGAAGTGTTGTTCTAAGCCATAGAACATAAAACATTTCTCAGCCATAAAAATGTTGGCATACTATGGAGCCATGCAGGTACCCATAGCAGTGCCGCTGATTTGAAGGTATACATTGTCCCCAAATGTGAAATAGTTATGGTGAGGACAAAATCACAAAGTTCAGCCACCAGGTTTGCTGTGACATTAGCAGGGATCCTGTTCCTGTCGGCTTGTAGTCTTTTGTGTGGAATGTTGGTGTAGAGGGCTTCTACATCCATAGTGGCTAGGATGGTGTTTTTAGGAAGATCACCAATGGACTGTAGTTTCCTCAGGAAGTCAGTGGTGTCTTGAAGATAGCTGGGAGTGCTGGTAACGAAGGGCTTGAGGAGGGAGTCTACATAGCCAGACAATCCTGCTGTCAGGGTGCCAATGCCTGAGATGATGGGGCGTCCAGGATTTCCAGGTTTATGGATCTTGGGTAGCAGATAGAATACCCCAGGTCGGGGCTCCAGGGGTGTGTCTGTGCGGATTTGTTCTTGTGCTTTTTCAGGGAGTTTCTTGAGCAAATGCTGTAGCTTCTTTTGGTAACCCTCAGTGGGATTAGAGGGTAATGGCTTGTAGAATGTGGTGTTGGAGAGCTGCCTAGCAGCCTCTTGTTCATATTCTGACCTATTCATGATGACAACAGCACCTCCTTTGTCAGCCTTTTTGATTATGATGTCAGAGTTCGCAAAAAGAAAAGGAGTACTTATGGCATCTTAGAGACTAACAAATTTATTTGAGCATAAGCTTTTGTGAGCTCACGAAAGTTTATGCTCAAATAAATTTGTTAGTCTCTAAGATGCCACAAGTACTCCTTTTCTTTTTGCGAATACGGACTAACACAGCTGCTACTCTGAAAGATGTCAGAGTTGTTTCTGAGGCTGTGGATGGCATTGTGTTCTGCATGGCTGAGGTTATGGGGCAAGTGATGCTGCTTTCCCACAATTTCAGCCTGTGCACGTCAATGGAAGCACTCTATGTAGAAGTACAATCTGTTGTTTTGACCTTCAGGAGGAGTCCACCCAGAATACTTCTTTTTGTAGTCTTGGTAGGAAGGTCTCTGTGGGTTAGTATGTTTTTCATAGGTGTGTTAGAAATATTCCTTGAATCGGAGACGTCAAAAATAGGATTCTAGGTCACCACAGAACTGTATCATGTTCGTGGGGGTGGAGGGGCAGAAGGAGAGGCCCCAAGATAGGACAGATTCTTCTGCTGGGCTAAGAGTATAGTTGGATAGATTAATCACAGTTAGCTCACACTATTAACTCAAAAAAATAATTGCAATTAATCACAGTTTTAATTGCACTGTTAAACAATAGAATACCAATTGAAATTTATTAAATATTTTGGATGTTTTTCTGCATTTTCATATCAATTGTATTCTGTGTTGTAATTGAAATCAAAGTGTAATTATTTTTATTACAAATATTTGCACTGTAAAAATGATAAACAAAAGAAAGTATTTTTAATTCACCTCATACAAATACTGTAATGCAATCTCTTTGTCCTGAAAGTGCAACTTAAAAATGTAGATTTTTTTTTGTTACATAACTCCACTCAAAAATAAAACAATGTAAAACTTTAGACCCTACAACTCCACTCAGTCCTACTTCTTGTTCAGCCGACCGCTAAGACAAACAAGTTTATTAACATTTACCGGAGAAAATGCTGACTTCTTATTATTTACAATGTCACCAGAAAGTGAGAACAGGCATTTGCATGGCACTTTTGTAGCTGGCATTGCAAGGTATTTACATGCCAGATATGCTAAACATTCGTATGCCCCTTCATGCTTCGGGAACCATTCCAGAGGACATGCTGATGATGCTCGTTAAAGAAAAATGCGACAAAAATAATATGTGGGGGAGTATTGTATGTCCCCTGCTCTGTTTTACCCACATTCTGCCATACATATCATGTTATAGCAGTCTCAGATGATGACCCAGCACATGTTGTTCATTTTAAGAACACTTTCACTGCAGATTTGACAAAACACAAAGAAGGTACCAATGTGAGATTTCTAAAGATAGCTACAGAACTCGACCCAAGGTTTAAGCATCTGAAGTGCCTTCCAAAATCTCAGAGGGACAAGGTGTGGAGCTTTCAGAAATCTTAAAAGAGCAGCACTCCGATGCAGAAACTACAGAACCCAAATCACCAAAAAAAGAAAATCAACCTTCTGCTGGTGGCATCTGACTCAGATAATGAAAATGAATATGCGTGGGTTTGCACTGCTTTGGATCGTTATCGAGCAAAAACTGTCATCAGCATGGATGTATGTCCTCTGGAATGGTGGTTGAAGCATGAAGGGATATATGAATCTTTCTCTCATCTGGCACATAAATATCTTGTGATGCCAGCTACAACAGTGCCATGAGAACACATGTTCTCACTTTCAGGTGACATTGTAAACAAGAAGCGGGCAGCATTATCTCCTGCAAATGTAAACAAACTTGTTTGTCTGAGCAATTGGCTGAACAAGAAGTAGAACTGAGTGGACTTGCAGGCTCTAAAATTCTACATTGTTTTATTTTTGAATGCAGTTTTTTGTATAATTCTACATTTGTAAGTGCAATATTCATGATTGCACTATAGTACTTGCATTAGGTGAATTGAAAAATAATATTTCTTTTTTTTTTACAGTGCAAATACTTATAATAAAAATAAATATAAAGTGAGCATTGTACACTTTGCCTTTTGTGTTGTAATTAGAAAAGGAGTACTTGTGACATCTTAGAGACAATCAAATTTATTTGAGCATAAGCTTTCGTGAGCTCTGTAGCTCCCGAAAGCTTATGCTCAAATAAATTTGATTGTCTCTAAGGTGCCACAAGTACTCCTTTTCTTTTTGCGGATACAGACTAACACGGCTGCTACTCTGAAACCTGTGTAGTAATTAAAATCAATATATTTGAATATGTAGAAAGCATCCAAAATTATATAAATAAATGGTATTCTATTATTGTTTCACAGTGCGATTAATTTTTTTAATCTGTTTACTTAGATTCTAGTAATGGAAATCTTTTGAAAAAACAAACAAAAGTTATCTACCATTTTAAAGCTAAGACTTTGATAACTGATCTTTAAGAGACTTTTTAAAATATTACTTGGGTGTTCTACAAACTTCAAGATATTTTGTTTTAATAAATTATAAAAGGAAAATGTCACAAGCTATCATTGTTTTTCTGCTCTGCCTTTGCTGACAGCTGTATGATGCTCATTCAGTGCAGCAGATTGGGAGCTGAAAGTTTCATCAATAAATATGACTCTGATGGCTTCATGTCATCGGTCAAGGCAATGGCCTTTTATTATCCTGGAAACACACACTTGCACAAAGCAGATGGATATTTTTTCTTGAACTCTTTTGGTGCAGCTTAATTTCCTCCCTCACATACACAAATGTGCGCGCACACACATAATTTTTGCTTTTGTCCTTTGCAAATGTCTTAAGACTGTTAGAAAAAACAAATAAATGTGCAATTATTAATTTAATTTTGCTTTGGTATCCTGGAGAATACAAAAGTTAACTGAGACATAATGCTATTGTATAACTGAGACATAATGCTAAATTGTATTATTTTGAACTCTTCTTAATGAACACATGGTGACCAAAGAAACCTTTCCCTCTGTATTCTCAAAGCTAACAAAGAGCAGGAAGTCATAACTGCTTTAACTACAAAAGTAGAAAATACAGTACAGAGAGGTATGCAATATCACAAATCACCTGGATCAGTTGTCTTCAGAATTGCTTGCACAAAAAGTATTGTTCAGTTTAATTAAAAATCATACCCTAGGTATAAAATGTTGCCAATCTGGGGAATTTTCCAGTCCACTCTCCCACTGAAATATTATTCTAACCCATATAGATGCTACTGGGATTTACATGTATGATTTGGGAAGAGACTATAGCATAGCACAGTCAACTGTATATTAAACTATTATATATTTTGCATTTATTTTCTGCTTCTGTTTTATTTTTCTGTTTCATTCCGCTTGAAAATTAGACACTAAAATATTGATTAATATTTAAAGTGCTTTTGCAAATTTTAACTTTTCTTTAGTGCTTTTAAAGATGGAGATGAATATGGATATTTTAGAATTATTAGCTCTTTATAACAGTTCATTTCCTCGTTCTATTAGATGAATGCCAAAAAAAATCTCCTATTTAAACTGAAACACAGAATAAAAGTTCCCACTAACATAAAAACACTTTGTTCAGTGGTTGTACTGCAGTTCTATAATTTTCCCCAAAATTCTAACATGTACTCATAAGGTTGCCAAATATCCACTTACTTTTCATGTGCACTTGGTCTGAAACACATAGTCCTTAATTTGCATATGAAATTCTCCTTAAAATTCTCCACAAAATATAGAAAACCAGTACAGTAAAACTCAGCAAATCTCCATATCTGGAAAAACTAACGGATGTAAGTAGGCTACATGTTAGTGAAATTACTGGAAAATTTAGGTTTTGACACATGTTAAAAACAAGATCTTTACATTTAAGCCATGAGTTTTGTTTTTGGGGTGAGAAGATGTTTGTTTTTTCAATGTGGAAGATTTTTACACTGGTTATAGCAGAACCAAAATGAAAGTAAAACTGAAAGAAATATTAGCAAAGGCATTTTTAAGGACACAATTTCTGTTTTCAAATATACATAAAGGCAGGCTAACTTTTAAAATGCATTTTACTTCTGTTCAGTAGAGCAGTATTCTGTTTATCTGGAGTATCTATTTTGCATTCAGAATTTCTTTGCTTTTCTTAAGTAACATACTTTTCTTACTCAAGCTTTGATGAGGAAATAAGAAATCCAGTGTATAGACATATTTCTAATATTCATGTTGAAGACTTGGGAATTAATTTCTTCCTGTTAAATTGAAGACAAAGCATTGTTTGTGCAGTCTGACAAAGATTTACATGCTTAACAAAACTTTAGAAATGAATACAAATCTCCCTTAAGTGAAAACATTTTGTTCTGCATATTGCCCTATAAATTCCAGTTTAGATTCTTCCAGTTTAGAAAATACTTGAAATGCTATCTCTAAACTACATTATGGGTCAGATGCTGCTCACCTTACTCACTGGCACAACTTCATTTGGACTACTAAAGTGAGTAAGGCTCACAAGATTTACTCTACATGGCCCTGATCCTGCAATAGCAAAACTCTCATTGATTCCAATGGTGCAGAATCAAGTCCTGTATTCTTCGGATAGTTTTGGAATCTAGGATTTAAAATTCCAATGCCTGCACACAAGATGACTTTAAAAAAGTAAAGATATGAAGTAGATAAAGCAACATTTTACTGAAAGTTCATTCATCAAAAAGCTGCATATTTTGAAAAGGGTAAAAAGTACTACTAAACCCATCAGGGATAAGTAAAGGCTATATACTATAGATTATTTTAATCCCCCTGCTAGATATAAAAGGGATAATTACATATTTGTGGTTGAAGCCATGTGGTGGAAAAATCAATACAACTTTTTTGTATGACACTTCATTAGTGTGAAAAATTTTAAAAGCTGAGAAGAACTGCCTTGCAATTAAATGCCTCTGCTACTTCAGATTCAGTAATGGGTTTGTATTATTATCTAGTTTATTTGAAATAGTGGTTGCACTATAGCAGTAATTGGAAAACATTGATTATGCACTTGTATATAGAAAACCTGGCAAATCATTACAGGGCACAGCAACAGTTAGTTAGCCTTACTAATGAAGCACTAATTGCTGTAAGTAGGTTAACGTGTTAGTGAAACTACAGGGAAATACAGTTTTGAGAATTTTTATCTATTCATTGATATGTACATTTTATTTTAAAAATCTAGCTAAAGAAATTTCACTGTACAAACACAAGCCACAAGACTTTCTTGATGCTATATTTGGAATAATTACAAACAGAATTGTTTTTCTCTGTGATAGTTATGTCTGGTACATTTACATCATGTACACTATTCCAATTAACATGAGTGCTTTTAGCACACGTAAATGATTAATTGAAATGAAAATCCATATTAGCTTGACTGACTTCATCAATTTATTAATGTAATTATATCATCGATACCATATCCTATGATTGTTTAATATTTTTTTCATTGGATACTATACAAATATACATAGAAATAAATTTTTAAATGTATTGGCTATATCATTTCAGATACAGTTTTCCTTCAAAAAAAAATCCAGTAATAATGGGAGTTTGAGCCCCAAGCCCTTCACTAACAAAATTTGTAAGGATGAAAAAGAATAATAAAGTATTATTTGTTCTTTCCTGACTATTAACTGGGGATCACATGCTGAAGATTCTTTAATCAATTACAAGATTTTAGCAATTCTTTCAAGAGTTTGGATCAGAACTAGCTTCAGAAACTTCAGTGCTACAATTCAAACATTTTAAGAAATTAGAAGCCTCATGCAATATTTTGCAGAGATTATAAAAATGTTACTTTTGGGGGGTATTTGATCAAATTTTCAGGTAGAAAACTTTCCTGTCTTTTTCTATGTAAGGTCAGCTTAAAAAAAATCAGTGTGTTGCACGTAATGATGAGAAATATATGTCCTTAAAAAGCTGTGCCTTGAAAAAAATTGGTTTCTCTCTCCTGTACAAAAACTTTAGCATTAAGACCATATTTTCAAAACTTGCCTCTAAAATCATAGTTATATTACTCATGCCCATATTTTGCTCACATGAAAATTTGGATTTGTTCAAGCAAAATGTATTTGTGTATGTAAATGGATAGATAAATGTCAAGTGAAACAACTTGTTTTTGAAATTTAAGGTCATGAAAATTTTTGCCAGCAATTCTAGCTACTGTGTGGAGGATTTCTGATGTTATTCCCTAAAGGAAGAAAATGAGATTAAAATATTAATACCATAACTCTTTAGAATATATTACTTATACTTATAAACTATGGCCTATAACAGAGCTGGAAATATTTAACAAATACAGCACGTATGCACATTAAAGCTTAATTGCCAAATTTTCAGCTGACCTCTGATTTGTGCTGTTGTGAAATATATGCACATGAACTGATCTTTGGATGCACGAGTCAGGGAACAGCCTAAATACTCCGTTTGCAAGGACAAAGGCCAGTTTATTGCTCACATATGAATAGAAAAGAAGGCAGCTACAATTTCAGCCTTAAAAGTTGAAAGCCCTTCATGATAAAAAATGTCAAAATCTCTTTGGGACATATTCACATATGTCTTCCAGTTGCAAGGAGAGGGTTTGTCTATGATAACAATTGCATCTGCTAAATAGAGAGTTGACTTCAAATGATGCAATAGGTTTAGGGTGAAATTCATATTCCTTCTGCAAAGTCAAGTAAAAGGGTTTTGACCGGAGGTCAGTGTGGGAGGGTGGACAAATGGAATCTTGCCCTAAACCCAGCTGAGGGTGCTGTCCATCCACACAGCCACTCCATGGCTGCTAAGGGTTTTTATGCCTTGTAGTAATGGCTGTAATCCACAAAACCCTTCCTGTATAGGGATTGTGTCCTCTAGATCTGTGAAATGTGAAGAACTACTGGTTGTGGGTGCATGCACACACGCACACCCCCCCCACACACACACACTGCTATACACCCATACACATACCTGTAGGGAAAGTTAACACAGAATTTAATTCCGTAACATGTGGCAGGTTACAGAGTTCTCTGGGCAGCTGCTCCACTTCCTGCTCATATCCCAACATATGCAATAACAACAGCAGTTCCATTGTATTTTGACCTTACTTAGCAAAAGCAGGGGGCATGATTTCCCTTTTAAATAGATGTTCAATTCTCTTTCAGATTCAAAGGAATAGATCTGACCTCCTAAGAAGTTGCAGAAAAATGACAATCTTATACCTTGAGACCATTCGTAAATTGAAAAGTAAATTTAATCACAACACACAAGTTTACCAATGAAGAGTTAGGAAATGAGAGTTTTGTGTTTCTTACCACAATCTAAATTCTGTGTGTGTGTGTGTGTGTGTACTTTTTTTTTTCAAAAAGATTTTGCAGGGGGAGGGAGAAGGGGGGGGGTTTAAAGGGAACACTGCTTCCAGCTGAGAGCAAACCAGGACTAGTTCTGCTTTGACTCAGCTTTCCAAAGAACTTAACAGTATTATACCCTCTGTTCATAATAATGAGCTTTTTGTGCAAAGGAGCTCATTATTATGAATGGAGGGGTATGTTTCAACTAGTAAAGCAAATCATAAAAATTGCTGCCCATGTCACATTTTTCCTTTGTCAATAAAAGATTTTCCTTGGGGTCAGAAACAATTATTGACCAGAGAAAAATCTCAAGCCCTATTTGCAAATCTCACCCAATGATTCTGAAAGTAGGGGAGTCAAGTAATGAAACTAAAAGTACGTGTTGTGAACATTATCTGCAAGGTTTTTTATGTTAGGGAAATCATGACATCTGCCAATCTTTCAAATTCCAAAGGGTAAAGAATGAGGTCTGTTAGGCTGTCATTGAACATGACAGGCTTAATGTCAGGTTTATAACAGAAAAAGGGCAATCTTATTGTGGTTTATTCAGTTTTATGTTGCTTGTTCAATAGAAAAGCTCATTTTTTATCTAATTTATAGCATTTGAAATACCAAACAGATTCTTTACATATCTCCTGAGCTCACAGCTCCTCTTGACTACCCCTTAGTCGCTTCTTTAGGGAGCAGTCTTAAATCCTTCCAATTTAGCATCTATGTGAGACCAGACAATTGTTTTACTTGAGCATTTCCTTCATTTGTTATAGAGCTGTTTCTAACTCCAAAATTTTACTTTAATTACTGCTTAGAATATTTTCTATATTTTTATCGAAGTTGCCTCTCACTTGAGCCCATTGGGCTGAAGAAGGAATTACTCCCCATGCTGTTCTTTAGCCCTTCTTGTTCAGATCTGTAATTGGTCCTGTGTTTTTGACTTTTTGCTAATAAGCAGCTTACTTTCTCTCCCACTAGACTCAACCCACCACTTTTGTTTCATGAATTTTACAAAGGATTTTAATAGATGCTTTAGGCTATGCAAAATGTTATATGAAGGAAAGCATTAATGCTCCAGTCTTGACACAAAGGACGTGTGAATGGCTGCTTATCATTACCGTCAGGTCTCAAAATTTTCATTAGGAGTTCTGGAGGACAAAAGGGGGAAAAAGTGTAGCTCTATGAAAGAATATTAACCTATACAGTGTAACCAACTATAATTGCTTAGCATTTTACATTAACTCTCTTCAGACACTGGCTCTCATTATTTTTACACATACATAATAACTGCTTATTATAGCAGTACAGTTCACACCGATATATTGTAGATAAGGTTGTGTCAGCACTTCCATTATAAACCCCATATTCAGGGGGTTTAAAAGGCAGCTGTAAAAATTCACTCCAGACTGAAGATTGGTTTTCTAGGTTTCTGCCTTGGGCAATTTTTTAAACCAATTAAAACAATTGGTTTGACTTTTTTTTTGTTTTTTTTTTAAACTACAGAAGTAAACAAAACAAATTAAAGGTTTAAAGCACTTTTTGCACTTCTGTAACTCCCATGCCTTTATTAAAAACAAATAAACAATTTTGGTAGTGATTGGTTGATACATTGTATTTGCTGTTGTTATCTTGCAGAGAAAGAAATATTTCCCAGTTGCTGTATTGAGGGTTATAAACTGAGATATTGAAGTTTAAAATTGATAGTTTTATAGAACCTGCTTTTCAACAAACCCATTTTTTGTAACATTGGAATATGAACCCTGAGCCTGCAAGCACTAGCTATGTGCTTAATTTTACTCAAGTGAGTAGTACCATTTAAACTAATGGCTCTAGCCACATTCTTAAAGTTAGGCTCTATCTTAAGAGCATTGCTGAATCATACTTGTGCAGGCATAAGTATAGTAGCAATGGCTCCAAACACTGTGATATCTCAGGTCTATCCCTTAATCATTCCAAGTCCATAGTTAAGAATGTGAAACCTGATGAGTCAGGGGACTGGTGGAAAAATGCGATATTTATCGTGTCACTTCTAGGTTGCCCAAACCTTTAATGACTGAACATTGGTACCCCACACATGACAATTCAGAGGACTTTCTAAAATGAATTGTTCCCTGTGCTAATTATCCTGTCAGCCATACAGGTAGCCCCTTGTAGTTAAGCTGACACGCATGGGTGGATCAGTGTGGAGAGGCTTATAATGTCACTCTATAGGCCAGTGAATTCTGACTTCAGTCTGTTGATGGCTGTCAGTATGGCACTCTTCACCAGCACTGAAATTCATGTGTACACACAAAAATTTTAAAAGGTAGCAAAACACTCACTGCAAGTGTCTGAGCAAATGCATGGGATGCTCTAAGCAAGTTAATTTTGAAGATCATGGATAGTAGGTGAGATACAATATTACCTGTTCTATCTTAAAGTAAGCTATGCATTAATTCCATGAAGAATATCAGGTGTCATGCACAGCCAGCTGACAAGCACTGTGGAATTGTGTTCTGTAACTGTACCTGGCAATCAGATGAAAAGATGACAACACATCCGTTGTTATGAAGGTTACTGAAGAGGTACCCAAATTAGGTAGCTTAATATCCCATCATTTCAGCCCATCTGTTCAAACATAGATTCACCTGCTACTGTGGATTGCTCTTTGGTATCTACTGGGGGAAAACCATGCATTAATTTCTGATAATGGGCTTAAGTGTGAAATTGCTGAGAGTTGTTCTGCTGATTTGGATTAATGATGCATGTTTCATAACCCTGATTTCACATTCAAATATCATAGGATAATTTTAAAGACCACTTTAAGTGAGCCTCTAGATTTAAGATCTATAAAGGTAAATTAAAATAAATTGGGCTCTCCTGTCACATATGGGCAAAAGTAAGGAACCCACACAGATGTATCTGATATCCTATCATTACTTTATGTATAATTATTTCCTCTTTTCCCTCCCCAACAATGTGATTTCAAGAGGGTGTCAACTTAAATGGACTGACATTCATCTAAGTTAATCAGATAATCAAGGGGCCAAGTTCTGAAGTTATTAAGTATTTACTCATTCCTCACTAAGGCAAACTCTCAAGGTGATGGCTGACTGACTAAGGACCTCAGGATTTGCTATGTTGAAAGAAGGGGTGTTAATTTAAAAGTATAAAGCCACTTGTAATAATCTCAGGTCGTGTTAGTACTTTAATATCCATAATATATTTTAAGGTAACAGTTCAGACCACTCAAGAAAATAGGTATGACAAAGAGAATAAAAGCCTGTTACATGTATGTTTAACCTTTGTGGTGTAACACAAAGATAAGAGTTCTGAATTCAAACGATTTCTTCATAAAGTTCTTGATGCTATTAGCATCTGCTCATCACATTCAAGCAAACAGAATGCAAAGTCTTAAGGTTTAACTCAGTAGTTACTACCATACAGTATACAGTGCCACACTCATCCAAAAGATTATTGTCATCAGATACCACAAATTTCTCTATGCTGGTATTGCAATAGCTACAGAAGGTGGTTTTGTATTGTGATTAGATCACATGAATACTCTTCTGGAAGAGCTGGATCTCTGAATGACTCAGATGCTACTTACAGGCAGCAAGCCACTTCTGCTTTCTGATAGGAAACTAGCAAGGTTAGATGCAGTGTGGCGTATCCATAATCGCACCTGTTTGGTTATGAGGCAACAGCTACGCAAGCATGACATGTAATAATGGGGAAATGCAGAAAAGAAATGGGAACATGTAGCAAAGTTCATGCATGTGACTGTAGTTCCTACACAGCTAAAGAAAAATCCAAACTTAGTCCTAAATTCAACACATGCTCAGCTAAGGAGAAGCTAATAACACCTCCCTAATGCTTCTAAAGCTTTAAATTACCTACTTGCCTAATATTGCATTTTACAAAAATATGAAAGTACTTATGCTTGCAAGACTATAGAAGATGTGCAATGAAAAACTGAGACAAAGGGTGAGGCAGGCTTTGCTTGAATATTCAGTGTTCCCGTTCCCAGTTAGTCTGGTCATATCAAAGATTTTTTGCTATATTCCATTTCTTAGGCAATTTCATTGAAAATTCCCTTGAAATATGTCTATTCAGCATTTAATGGAGAGTTATAATGCAAAGATATTCACTGAGCTGCATGAAATCTGAGGGGCTATGCAGTAATTATGGGCAGAGCAGTCAGTTATTGCAATCCACTGGCCTACAGAGTGGGCAACTCCATGCTGGCCTCAAATAAGCTAGCATGAAGGTGGATGGCCATAGGATGCACATCTGTACAGATCTAGAAGCCAGAGTTAGCAGGTATAGAGTGGCAGTGACTGCTGTTTCATTCCTTCCCATGGTGGCTTTCTGCTGCAGCCCATAGTCTGTCAACCCCACAGCATTCCCTTACAAATCTTGATTGCTTGGTCGTCCCATTACACTCTTAATGAACAACCATGAATAACCAGTTAAGCCCGTGTATCACAAACTTGCCATTCCATGTTAGATTATAACAAGACATATACAATAGATACTTCATGCAAATTCGCAAAGGAGCATATTCACTAAGGACCACTCTTACATTGAGTAGTAACAGCATTTAATGTGAATAAAGATGATAGAAACAAGCCTTACATTTCTAACCCTGCTTTACTTTTTGTTTTGGAATGTATTAGGTTAAATTCTTAGTGAGACAATGAAAACAAAAAGTACCATCATTAAATGTAACAATTTTCATATTAATTTGAACCATGTTACTGAACTAATCAAGAAACAACTGTTCTGAAAGACTTGCACTCATTTCTCTAAAGAAAGATATGAAGCACCATTTAAAATATCTATTGTACATATGTTTAATCAAGAAGTTCCAATTTCTGCCACCCTTACACTGAATAGTATCTTACTTCGCTGGGACTGCTTTCAGAGAGAAGTGCTACTCAGTGACTATGTCTTCATTGCAAAAATATGTTTTTGTTTTGTTTTGTTTTTTACATCGAGAGCTATCTTGTTGTAAAATCCTAGCAGAAACAAGGCACTTGTAGTTTTAACCTTGGTGTAGGTAGTTGAAGTCAATCCCAAATTATGGGGGGTGAGAGGAGGTATCAGGTTTTATGTGAATTTATCTGCCCTGAGATAAAAATTACAGTATCTTGTCTGCACTAGGATTTTACAGCAAGATAAATAATTCAAGTTAGGAACCAGTGTAAAAACACTTTTTTGTGTGTGCAATGAAGACACAGTCAATGTGAACAAGTATAGCAATATCTGCTCCTAAATAATCCTATTTAATTAGAAAAAAACATGAAATGAGAAATACAAGCACAGTTGTATAAAATGCTAGCATACACGCACTCATTTCAATAAATGTTAACTGTACATGGTATCACATACCCTGCAGGCTTTTGAGTGTGTATGGGAGGGACAGGAGAAGTATTGAATGAATGAGGTGGTAAGGTTACTTTTAAAACCTGTGAAGGGAAATAAAAGTGGAAAAAATCAAACTGAACAAAAAATCCATCAAGCACAATATCCCCAAATATCCTAGAATTGTTAAAAGTAAAGAAATAATTTCATTAGCTTGGGAACCTTAGGAAATTCATTATTTTTTCCTCATAAATTTTACTGAAAAATGATAAATTTGCAAAAAAAAAACCCATTTAAATGAATGATTTAAAAAAAAACAATTGAAAGAGGAATGAAGAGAATAAGCAAAACTTTTCCAGATACCTTCAAAATTTATCATTTAATTCCGACAAATGGATCCACCTTAAGAAAGGTCCAAGGAGCTAGATGGAAACCAAATACAGTAAAAGGAAGTTGGGAATGTGGGTGTCAGGTTGTCAGTAATCTGACAGCTATGGTAACTACCCTCTAATCCAGCAGGCTCCAGCCACGCTCTCAGCTGACACCACAAGGACTGACTGACAGCTGAAGAGCGGGCACTTTTTACAGGCAAAAGTGACATCCAGTCTATTAAGGCTGACAAGCACAAAGCAGAGATTTGCCCTGAATGGTTGGTACTGAAGTCTAGTAAAGGGGTTATTTGAAAGGTCTTAGAGAAAGTGTCAGACTCAAGCTCAGATGATAACAATATTGTAATGATAGCACTGGACAATGAAGTGCTATGATTGCCTATACAGGCTGTGAAGATTGCATGTGGATATTGAGCACCAAAAGCCAGTTTATAGTAGTAGATTCTCAAAGGCAAACATGCAACAGTTCTCAGACTATCCTCTGTCTGTATGTTAAAGGGAGATTTTTCAATTTAGATATAATGCATATGTATGTCTGCTGTACTTTCCAGGGCATGTCATAAACAAGTATTTAGCAGTGGAAGTCATTATTGTGGTTCTCCACAGTATATACAAATGAGGAGGGAATTTTTTTATGTTTGTTTACGTCTGAGGCTTATAGCAATTAGGTTAAAAGCAAGATATTTTATATATATATATATAGTATTTAAAGCAAAATTATCATAGTAATTGAAAGCCTACTGTTTCAGCCACAAACTCAGTCCAATGGAAATTGGTGAATATGGGCTGATCGGACAACTCACTCACTCACTCACGTGAGTAATCCATAGTCACATGATTAGTCACAGTAAGTAGAATGTGGGACTGACTAATCGTGTGAGAAAAAAACTTAAAATTTAGCCCTCTGTTAATAGACAGTAATTGAATCTAAATTATAGGGAACCAGAAGGGTCACAAACATAAGGAAACTAGATAAATTAAATCTGGCCAAATTCAGTTCTCACTGTGGAGGGCCCCCTAACTGGTGAGGGGAACATGGCTGTACCAAACACTTGTATGTTACAGCCATCCTGTCAGGGCAGGGAAAGGTGGTTCGTGGTAGGGGGGAAATGCATGTTGGGGCACTCACTGCTTTAAAATGAGCCATGTCCACCACATGAAGTGCCTGCTTACACCATAACATTGTCATGTTGTCTGGGAATCTGGCTCACAGATCACACTATCTTGAAGCTATGGGGCACCAGCAAGCACATTTAGCTGTGATCCCCTCCTAGCACGCCCTTAAAATAGCATTAAAGTAGGAATCCTGCCTTGCCACTGCATGAATGTGCTATAGGAAGAGGTAGGGTGACCAGATAGCAAGTATGAAAAATTGGGCTGGGGGTGGGAGATAATGGGCACCTATATCTGACAAAGCCCCAAATATCGGGACTGTCCCTATAAAATCAGGACATCTGGTGACCTTATCTTTCCATTTTAACATACAATACAGGGCAGGATGTAACTTTTATCATTCTAGTGTGGAGAGCATGCTAGAAAGACCACATGGACTCAGTGTTTGTTCTTTTAATGACCAACAAGGGGCCAGACCTTTATAACATCAATACAAAAAGATTATGTTAGAAGAGCATTTGAGTTGCAAAGTCAAACACACCGAAGTTAGGAAATGCCAGAATTAAGGCTGGCTGGGCAACCTTAATTCTGTCCTTGTGTGCATGCATTGCAGTCTTTAATTACATGATCACATACTGTTTATTTCCACAGGACCCCAGATCTCCTTGCTGATCAAGTCTTAGCCTCTCCCTCCAGAGTTCTCCACCACAGTGCCAGTCTTTCCCTTTCCAGGCTCCAAGACCGTGCCAAAAGTATGTGTTCACCAACATACTTCACCCATTTTGGTGACCCAAACATTTCCCTAGTGATATTGTATATAACGTTGACCAGTTAGACTTTCTGATAAAGGATTATAAACGTGCCGTAACACCAGAGTTCAGGGTGCTACGGCAGCCTTACTTCAGAACTACTTTTCTTGTGTGGGTTTATGTTAATGCTGTTTTACTGTCTTGTTTCTGGCTTGGTGTTTATTTTCTTTGTTGTTTTAATGCTCAGTGTTACACTTTGCTCTCTTATTGTGAGATCAGGAAATGTGTCCATAGGCTTGCATGGAAATGATTTTGCCATCTTTATTTTGCCTTTTTAAAGTAATTAGTTATAGCACTGATCTTTTCATTAACACCCTTGGCCTCTTGCTTCCCTCCCCCCCTTTTTTCCCCCATCTATAACCTTCAGCTAGTGTCATATTGGGCTCATAAACAATAAAATAATACTTGGAACAGTGTCTTCATAGAGTTACACAAACATTTATTGAAGATTAACCTTATATAATAGCATAATTGTTTCAACTGGATGGGATGGCCTAATGATCAAGGAATTAGATCTGAAACCATTAGAATCCCACATCTTACACAGACAGATCTCTGCTTGGTCAATTCAAGATGGTTTTGACTAAGTCCTTCATGCTCAGAAGCAGGTAAATTGAGTTCCATGAGGTTTATAGCTGACTGAATAATTTGCAACAAATCTCTTGTTCAAAAAATGTAGCCTCTTGGTCTGTTCATGAATTGTCTGAACCACTTGTGATTTTTCTCAATTTTGTTGTTATTAGTTATATTAGCTGTGCAGGTTTGTTTTCACTGGACACAGCTCACATGATACGTTTCTGTTCCCTGATTGGATGAGAACAACAATTATGGTGAGGTTTCAGTTAAACATTCATTCCATGTGAATATTCTCCAATATTAAAATTAATTATTTCCAAAGGCATTCTGACCAGTTAATAGAAAATGAACGAAAAGTGAATTGCCTAACAATTTTAAAAAAAAGGTGGAATCCCCACCCCCCACTCCCGGAAATATTACTCAGCAATGTAAAAAACAAGGATCTCTGCTTCGTTTGGATATTAAAGACCCCAAGGCACTATCTGCAAATTTCGACGACTCATACCATTTTGCAGTGTCAGAAAATGGAGAGACTGTGCCCACTGAGAAATTGGGTTTCTTGTAGCTCTTTAATGTTTTCTTTAAATCCAAATGGCACTATTTTTCACTACAGAAGACTAAATGCACTGCAGTTTGGTTTGTATTTCTGGAAGAAAGAGGGAACTATATAACTTTTGGCTAAGAGCTTGGTGACAAGAATTATCTGAAACTTAGTGCCAACGTATTCATTTATTTATTTACTGCTCTAAACTAAAAAACAAAAAACAAAAAAACCTGTTTAGTGTATATAAACCATCTTTAACTTATGAAATAACAAATTAAATTTAAAATGGCCAGGAAACAAAATGTTAAATCAGAGTTTTGGAAACACTTACTAACTCTCAATCGAGCAGGGTTAACTACTACACTATTACAATGTAATTGACCTGACAGGCAGTGTCGTCCAACAGAGAGGGCATGTGATCGGGTTCAAGGACTTTGGCTTTGATTTCTGCTATAACCTTGTACACTGTTCTATGACTCAATTTTCCCTTCTATAGAGTGGGGAATACTGACAATTACCCATTTTTTATCAACTGCTGCAAAGTTTATATAGAAGTGCTAAGTATTGTTGTTCTATGACGACATAATAATTATTTAGATTTCAAGAGCCCCTAAAGGCCCCACCACGATGAAGGCCCCATTGTGCTAGACACTGTACAAATGCATAGTAAAAGATTGTAAATTCCTTAGGGCAGGAACTATCTAAATTGGGATGGGAAAAGGAGGCATAGAGATGTAAAATTATTTGCTTGAGGTCACTGGTAAACCACGGATTAGAATCCAGGTCTCCTGAGTCCTAGTCCAGTGCCCTATCCACTGGACTATGCAGCCTCCAAAAATTCTCTTGTAGTATTTTGTTGCTTCTTACCAGGATTTCTGGACTTTGAGACAGTCCATCATGTGGGTTCTTCATGCATGCACAAATCATAAATGATTCAGCAGATTAAGCGCTGAGTGCGAATCATTAATGCACTCTCCCATTTCTGTCAATTCAGTGCCCTTGAATAAGCAATTCAATACGGTGTTGAGATGTCATCTGTTAAATAAAATTTGAGTTTATATAAGTAAAAATACAAATGTTGGCTGATAAAAAGCAGAAGCCAATTACAATGCTGTACAGTATATCCTGAGTCCGTTTCAGATTACGAGAGCTCATGGTGGCACTGGAAGCTGTTATATACACATACATGAGCAAATGTAAAATTTCATTAGCATCCCTCCCTTGTTATAGTTTAGCATTTTCTGTTATGGTTGGTTTATTAAACATAGGGAAGGAACGTATATACTGCACAGTAGTTACAAGAAGTGTTGCAGGTAATGGGAGATAAAGAGAGACTGTTCTCTGCAGACCTTGAAAAGAAGAACTAGGCAATAAACATTCATTCAGTCCAAGGTATTTTATAAATCAGACCCCTTTTATTTTGATACACTATTGTTTAACAGCCAGTTTAAATTGGGACCAGCATCCTGATTCTGGACAACATGGCTTTTATTGGAAGTCTCTGCCACTTTTAAACATCTTTATTACATTTTAAAAATAGAACTGTAAAAAGCAGTCACCAGACTTCAAAGAGAAGACATGTTGTGCCAGAATTACGAAGCTGGTGCCGATTTTCACTGGTTGTAAAGTTTTGAGAAACTCTTCCAATCCTTAAACCAGTGACAAATAACAGAAATACACATGGACTGAAAAAGGCTGAAGTGCGGGTGGCAGCATCAGAAGGGAAGGTAGCACCTAATCAGAACAGGTGTGTCAGAGCTCATGGCTACAGAAATTGCTTACCCAACCATGGCTAGTGAGATCCTGTACATGGCATATAACATACTGGGCCAAATTAATCCTTGGTATAATTTCACTGAACTCAAAATTATCCCTGGTATAACTCCATTATGGCCAATGGAGTTAGGGCAGAGGAGAAGCTGACTGTTAAGGTAAGGCTAGCCCTGTACTGGCTGAAATTACCTTAAACCTCACAGAATTGCGTGAGAATTCTGGCCAGGTTTCCCAATTACCTTTCACATCTTAAAACAACTAGCTTCTCAGAAGGATGATTTTGTTGGGAATTGATCCTGCTTTGAGCAGGGGGTTAGATGATATGACCTCCTGAGGTCCCTTCCAACCCTGATATTCTATGATTCTGTGATTCTAAGGAAATGTTCACATTTGGAATGCTCCCACAGAGCCCACTAGGATGACACAGAGTAAATAAATGGATTTGAAATCTTGAATAGAGGAGAACCAGTATACAAATGGCAAATTACGCTGTTTAACATTTTTCTGTTGGTTTCCTTCAATGGCACTATAGTTCACAATGGTCAGTGACTACATCTTTGCTTAAGGAAAGCAGAGCTCCTCCCCCCACCCCCGATTTACTTAATTCTGCCAGGCTCCTAGCATTGTGTCTTATACAAGCAAATACCATGTAATGGCTCACTGTATTTGCTGTACCAGATAACACCCCTCATTACAGAACAAGCTTATTCTAGAGCAACTACTACAATAGAAATAGAATCATACAAAAACAATCTACAGATGGTTCTACATTTAAAGGAACACAACTGTTACGTATCTAACAGGACCAAGAAAAATAGCCTAGGAGCAAAATAAGTTGCCTTTTGCATGTTTCTACTTAGTCAATGTTGTTTTTTGTGGGTCTTGCTCTGGTAAGATGGGGGGCAGAGTCTCTTATGGTATATTTGTCCTAGCTCCATTGAGGTCATGACAGCCTGACTTGAATTCTGCTAAGGCAGCCCGGAAGTGAACGGAGCTATGACAGTTACACCAGTGGAGCATCTCCCCCAGTATGACTCCCTACCACGGTACTTGCAGGAAGGAACCATCACACTAGCATTTCAGATGCACTAACTAAATGCTCGACCCCCTGAGCTGCTGAGTTCCCTTAATTTCCATTGACTTCACAGGAACTAAGTATGCTAAGCATTTTCTAGGAGGTGCTTGCAGGAAGGGACTAATCCTCCAAACATCCTTTCAAGCTAGTTATTTCCCCCTTTTCTTTGGTTACCTCATTTCTCCAATTGGGCTACTGACTGATCCTTTATATTTCCATACCTTACCACTACTTGGCTTGTATGCTACTATATCTCCCTTGCAAGAGAGAGACTGTGATAGTGCAAGTTACTATGGGTAAGGACCTTTCTCATTAGTATTCCCCAGTATGCATGTTAGCCCCACTACCATTATAATGTAAGAAGGTAGCACTGAGAAACATCACTAGAAATTAGTTAGAAATGTACAGAATATGACAACTGGTTTATTACCTTTAAATAGGCAAAAGTGTGACAGGGATCTCTCCAATGGGATTTCCACAGGGAATATTACTTAAGAATAAGCTAATTGAACACTTGATGCTACTGTGAATCCACCTGCATGTAATCAGAAAAGGCAGATATCTGGCAGTTACCCTAGATTTTTAAAGACATTTGAAAATTCAATGATTATACAGCTAAATCAGATTCAGAACCTGAGATGAATCAACTCAACATAAGATTGTTTACTAAAGGATAGGCTTAGTATCCAGATTTCAACATTTCAGAGTTCTGGCTCATTCAGATCCAGAGGTTTGGTTTGGTCCATTTTAAAGACATGGGCTGCTGGCAAAATTTGAATGTAGAGCCAGGTTCAGTTTTGGGGTGTTTGGATATAGGTTTTTGATTGGGTCTATATCTGATTTTATTATTAAAATGCCATAATGTTTGTTAACCTACTCAAATTTTAATTTCAAACTATAGGTATTTGTTATCAAATTGCACAAAAAATATATTATTTTGGGCAAGTTATTCTAGAATAACGGTGTTATGCAGTATCTGTGTATCCATCTAAGTGTTTTCATTGTGCATATCACTAAGGTTTCTGGGTAATTTACAATATTTAAAAAATCTGTGTAAATGATATGCAGAGAGAACTGATTTTTCACTTCTGTCGCATTAGCTAGGGACAGCCAGGATTGATTAAAACAGAATTTCTTTATATTTTTCCAAGATTTCTCAGTTACAACTTTTTGCTTTATTACTTATCAGAATGACCTTACAAATACAGTGATCCCTCTACCATTCAGGATGGCTTCTGTTAGGATGGCTTCATTTTTGAATACTTACTCAGGACTAATCTTCACACACTTAGATTTCAGTTAACTACAATGCTACGACAATGATTCTGGATATCAGATCTCCTGATAGCAACTGGGGCCAGTAGAGTTCTTTCCTCCAGCTTCTCTCTGTAGCAATCTTAGTGCTGGGGAAGAGAGCAGGACCAGGTCTTGTACAAACAAAGGGAATTTTTTATTGGTGCTGCTGACCACACACAGACCCTGTAGCTTCTGGGTTATCTAGATTGCAGACTGAGGGACACCATTTGTGCTACATAGCATCACCACATGCAGTCTATCTAAATATTGGCCCAAGTTAAGCAATCTTGGGATGGACCCACACTTGGCAAGGAGGTTGTAACCTTTCTTTTAGTGGGTAGATCCCACCAGACTTACCCAAGCCTTTCTTGCTTTCACCTTGGATTACTGCAATGTACTCTATTTGGGACTACTCCTGAAAACACCTTTGAAACTTCAGCTGGTGCAGAATGTGGCATCCTGCTTACTAAGCAGCGTTCCATTTCTGGAACAACTTTAGCTCCATGCAACTACTAAGCTGAATATCCCTCAGGATCAGAAGTGAGAATGTGCTTAATTTGCCCCTAAACTTGTGCACTTACAGAGATCAGGGTCTCATTGTGTAAGGCACTGCACAAATGCACTGCAAAACACAGTTCCTATCTCTGAAAAACTGGCAGTTTAATTTGAGACAAGGGACAATGAGTAAGTATAAAAATCAATATGAGGGAATGGGAGAAGGGAAATGAGATAAGAAGATCACATAGTTACACAGGTAGCTGTCACACAATTTGATAGTTCCATGTTATCTGGAAGTTTTGGGTTTTTTATATAACAAAATCAGCTTTCCCGAAATGCTGTACAACCTAGCCCTTACTAGCTAGCTGATTTCTTGTGGGTGCCACAGCTATAACGTGGCTTCAAGAGGAATCTGAAGGAAAGACAGGGTAAATGGCTTTACAAATTAATTTAGGGAGGGGCTGGGGGACTTCCATGGTCTTAAGAGCAAGAGCATGCAGCAGAGGTGCTATTTTTCTTTTCTATGTCCCTAGCCAGGTTCTGTAGCTTCCATGCCATTCACATTAGTGGAAGGAGATAATAGACTTTAATTCTTAGATTGGCCTACCTAGCTGTGAATACAGGTATCAAGAGTGGATAGCAAAATAGTTACAAGAAAAATGTAAAGGGCAGCAGGTCACAATCATGAGAGAGTATTGCTGGGATGCTTTTAGGGTAGTGCTCTTCACTGGCATTTATTAACGAGCTGATACTCAACCTCCTAATTTGAAGAGACCAATAGAGGATTTTACTTCTGTATATGAGTACCAAAGAGGACTTCGTCCATTAAGCATTAGCAACAAATTACAGGGACACTCCTGACAATATTTAAAACAAAAACAAATGATGTGTATCTTGAATACACAGAAGGGCTTTTTTTTTTTTTTTACTCCGAGGGTAAACAAGGTTTTCCCTTCACTACCCAAGAGATTTGCAAGAATCTACCTTGGGAAACAATGTTATCTCACACAGGATTCAATTGATTGCCAAGTGGGGGACTGGAAGGAAATTTCTCCCAGGACTGATGATGATCTTGCTATTTCCCCCAACTTACTTCGAGAACCTTATTTTATAAGGAAAGCAGATCAGGGAACATCTGTTAGGCTCAGGTGAGCATATTCCATCTGGTCAAATTCTTGCCTGTCAGCATGGGACAGGGTGTGGTGGACATTGGTCCCTACAATCTTTTCTATGTTTGTTTATTTCTGTGGTACTATGTACCATAAACAGGCCTAAATTCCTGTGATGTTACAAAAGTCTTTTGACTTCCTCATTAACATATGTGGGGTGCTTAGCTTGTACTGTGATGAGTGCCACATAAATGCTTATCAGTAAATAAAATAAAATTTGTGTCTGTAGCATATATTAGTCTCTCACGGTGACCCATTCTATAACATTTTATAAGCACATTATCTGCTGCGGGATTTTGAAACTCATCTTTGTGACCCAGGTGTTGGAATGTTCACCATCATAGAACATTATGAAAACAATTAATTTGTGTAAGATGTAAATGCTTGAACAGTTTTACAACTACTTATTTGATAAATTTGTGGAAAACAGTAAATAATGCTTATGGTTTACATTATGAATGCTGCAAACATTTATTATTCACCAAGATTAAATTACAGTATAGCGAAATAAAATGTGCATATATGGTCATTTCTTCGTGGATTCTGGATGGCAATTAAAAATGTGGAAGTATAACTAATAGTAAAACAAAAACCGTCATCTATTTAATGGAGTCCTGAAACTGTGTTAGATTGTTTCATAAAGTGGATGTATTATATGTTCATTTTTACTTGCTTGATGCAACTTGATTTTTTGCTGCTGTTTCCAACAAGATATTTCCAAAGAGAAGATATTGTAATTTACAGTCAGCAAATACTTGTGTTCATGCATTAGTTTTAGAGAATTAAATAATAAACGAAAGCACTTGACAGTAGGCCGCCTGATCTAGCCAGAATCTTAGAGATTGATATGCTTTTAGCTACAGAAATGTTTCCTATATAAATTTGCCCAAAAGACAGAGCATTAGGGAATCACCAAACAGTTATGCTCCCTCAACAGACAAGTGTATGAATAAGTAAGAATAACCTACCTCATTGGACTAGCTTGTTTTTTGTGTGAATTACATCCTACTATCTAATACTTTCTCAGTTCCAACTATGCATCCTGGAGTTCTGCCCAGCATTATTTGTATTACAAGCTAATGGAAAATAGAAGGAAAAAAAAGTGTTCAAATAATTAAGCAGAGATTGATTCTTCCCCTTTTAGTGATTTATACCTTTAAAGTGCTACCTCTTTACCTCTCATATATTGCACAATCTACTGTGGTTGACTACAAACTACATGAATAGCTCCTTTTATTTGGCAGAAATTAACTGGAAGCTCTGAGCAGGTCATTCCCATTCTCATTCCCACAAAACAGTCTGGGATGGAAACATTTAACCTAGAAACTCTGTCGAATTTCCACACACAGAATAGCTGATCTGCAAGAAGATATTTTCCGTGCCATATAAGGGCCATGGGACATGGTGATAGAAATTTGGACTCTATGCAAAAACCTGTGAGTTATCCTGGCCATGGCCCCATGAACATTGTATCATTCTCATGAAGTTCCTCCTTCTTTGTCAGTCTTTGAATGTCTAGACTAAACAGAAAAGTTAAGATGCAGTGGCCTGAAGTTTGTTAAAAATCAAACTCTAGTCAACTGTTGGAGAAAGCATAGACCCTTAACTGAGAATGTTGCTGCTACTAATTGGGGACTGCAAGAGCAACACAGTAGGTCATATATCCCCTGGTCATCGAAGACTTATAACCAACACTGTGAATTGCACCTGGAAGCAAATACTGTATATAGTAAGTACAGTATATAGCAACTAGCTAGGAGCTTGGCAATTATAAAGCATAGTCTATCAAAGGTTTTCATGACAAAGCAAGCCTGTGCAGTGGTATTAATGTTGTTATTATTACTTTACTGTACTACAATAGAACTTGGATGCCTTTGCTGAGATTGGGGCCCCATTACACTAGATGTTGTACATTCATATTGTTAGAGACAGTCCCTGCCCCAATAGCTTATGATCTAAATAGACAAGGCAGACAAAGTGGAATACTCCATTTAAAAAAAAAACCCTAATATGTATTCCACACTGACTTCAATGAGAGTTCCATGTGTGGAACAATGACAGGATATGGTCCTTATTGCTTTGAGTGGTCTGAGTGGTGGAGGTAGTTTGTAGGAAAAATAGAATGAAACAGAACAAAGAAAAAAATTGCTAAACAATATGACATAGGACCCCACACTCTACTATGCCAGTGATTAGAGGCTGCTGATCATTTGGATTCCAAAGGTCTTCTTCTCTGGCCCAACCTGCTTCCCCTGGTGAATTTAAAATTACATGAGCCATTGTGCTCTTGCTGCCATTACTTTTGTGAAAATCTCATGATTTTGCAGTTGCTTTGGAAATTAAAATCAGCAAATGTTGTTAATTTAATTTGTTAGAAATTAAAATTTGCTAATTAAAATCAGCAAAGTTTGTGCAGGCTGCTAATCTCAGGTAATCAGTTTTGGAATTAAGCCAAGTTAGGGGCCATTTCTTCCTAGCTCTTCTTTCTATTAAAAAACAAACAATGTAGCAAGAAAATCAAGGCCTGTTCTAAAAAAGAACCTCATAACTAGGGGCGGGAGAACAAGGAGTGATCATAATAAAAATTTTGAGAGCATCTTTAAATCTAGGGCTTAGAGTCATGAAATGAATGAGAGAGAAGTCTGATGTGGGTTTGATGTGGCAACCATCCATCTTGAAAGACAATGCTGTAAGCACCAAAGCAGCAATTCAGTTAGTGTGTGTCATGCTGCGGTATCACGAGTGGCTACTAAGTCCAACTGACAAGCAGTACTGGCACAAGGCACAGGGCCATAGGATGACGCCAGCCACTCTAGTGTTTGAGGCCTGCTGCACTTTCCTCTTTGCCCTCTTCACTTTCAGCCTCTTTGGCTCTCTGGTGCAGTGCTGCCCTCCACTGTGGCCATTACTAGCTGCACCTTCCTAGCTCGCTGTGTCAATGTTAAAAGTATGCAAGTCCCTCTTGCAAAAGTCCTTGCCCAGTGGCCTTTGAGTATTGGCAAGTTCTTCATACTGGAGATCCTTTGGAATGCACCCATCATCCCCCCTGTGCCGATGACCAAGCCAACGGAGATGTGTGTGTTTAAGAGTAGTGATTAGATTTGGCAATTTTGCTTTCTTGAGTACTTTGGTGTCAGAAACCTTGGTTTCCCACTTGATATCTAGAATATAGTGAAGACAGCAGGTGAAGAAGGTGTTTAGTCTTCTCTTATGCCTACTGTAGTTGGTCCAGGTCTCGCCGCTGTACCAACATGCTTAAAGCGCTCATCAGGTAGACCCATATCTTGGTTTTCAGTGTTAGTTTCCTGTTATTCCACACATATTTGGTTAGTTGACCAAATTTGGTAGCTGCCTTTCTGATGCAAGAATTAAACTCACCATCCAGAGATAAGTTATCTAATACAGTTGATCCTAGTGTAAGCAAGGGAATGGTCCCGCTATTGTGGGGAACTTTCCTAGCTTTTGCACTATCTGGTGAAGTGGGCTAGGGAAAGGATCCGAGTCCTCGCTCCCACTTCCTTTACCCAGAGGCCTTCCTGTCCTTGAGGACTCCCTTCTACTCTCCTGTCTGACAGAGTCCTCGTAACCCCGACAAGGGTGGGTCCAGGATTCCTGGGGAGCTCGACCCCCAACCCTGCTGTGGTCACCTAGGCCAGGGGCTAGGGTGTCCCCACTCTAAGGTACTCTCTCTGTACTGAGCACTTCCATGACCCACTGATCATTACATACAATTTAAAGCAAATACAAATTGTTTAATTAACAATTAATTTTAAAAAAGAATAAGGAAAAATGGGAACGGTTAAAGGAAAACACATCACCCTGCTCTGTAGCAGGGAACATCACAAACAGTGTCTCTGGATGTCGGGGCACTTCACAGTCTGTTCCTTGTAGGTCCCTGCCTGTGCTGCAGGGATGCTGTGGGTTGGACACTTGCAATGGTGTTGGCCACACACCTCAGGGCTTTGGGTGGTGGGACCCTTCTTCCCAGTGTCAGCCCCCCGTTGGGTTAAGATCCCCCTCCCAGTCTGGCCTGCAAGGACCCTTGGTTGGGCGTGTCTTTCTGTGCTGGGCCCTTTTCCCAGGGTCCCCCCTTGGCTGGCCCTAGTGCTCACCACAACTGGCTCTGTGGCTGCAGCTCTGCTCCCAGCACAGGATCTGCTCTCCCTGGGCTGTGTCTCTGGCTCTGTGGCTGTAGCTCTGCTCCCAGCACAGGATCTGCTCTCTCCCTGGGCTGCTTCTATGACTGCTCCAAACTCTGACCTGCTTCCTGGGCTGCTTTTCTGGGCCCTCTGGATCTGGCACGGCTCTGCTTCCCAGCTGAGCTTGGCCCCTGCTTTCTCCTTAGCTCCATCCCACTCTGTCTGACCCAGGCAACTCCAGCTCACATGGAGGATGGGACCCCCCTGGCCTCCTGACTCCCTGATTAGCCTGCCTGCCTCGTCATTCAGGCTGACCTGGAGCGGCCTCTCCCCATTGTTCCTGGGGACTGTCAGTCTCATGGTCCTGATTTCCCATCGACCCTTCCCCTTTTAGTTCTGGGAGCTAGCCAACCAAAACACCCCCACTGAATGTTAGTAAGAGGGCAACAGTCCCCTTACACTAGGTAGCAGAACTTGTGCTCAACTGTGCATGTTGTTAGCTATTGAAACCTGTGGTGCAGTCCATACACCTTGTGCTATAATCATTGTCTTCTTTGAATGATAGTAAATTCAAATTCATCACAGGCTAGCACAAAGCTAGTGTAAAGTTGCTGAAGCTCCTCTTCACTGTGAGTGATGAGTGCTGCATCATGGGCACAAAGTTCTCTTATCTGCAAGTGCTTGGTTTTTTTATTTTTGCTTTAAACATGAAAAATTGAAGAGTTTTCCATCTGATTGTATATGGAGATGTACACTCTTAGTGCTAGATGAGAAAACATGAAGAAGCAGAGAGAAAAATATACTGAAGAATACAGATGGAAAAAACCTCCCTGTTTGACATCACGGCAGATTGCAGAGGTATCAGACTGACCAGCATCATATTGGAAGCCATCTTCATGCTATTGTGGAAGGATTGGATCAGACTGCAGAGGACTGAAAAAGACTGCAATTGAAAAAAAGCCCTTTCTGAAGACTAAGTCAAAAGCCTTTGGAAAATCTACATGGGCTTGATGTAGTGCATAGCAAAACTTCAATAAGCTGAGTTTCAATTCAGTTCAAACCTGCACCCAAAGGTTTGTATGCTCATCTGAACTACCCACACATTTGAGTGTGCAGAATTAAGCAGGAAATCTCAAGTACAGATTTTATTTTACAGCATTTCTCATTTCCAGGCATGTCAGAAATAGCATGAAAAGAGTTGCCATTTTGGCTCCTTCCACTTTTGACCTTGCCTAGAAACTGTAAGTGAAGAAGTATGTAAAAAGGAGAAAAGGAGTACTTGTGGCACCTTAGAGACTAACAAATTTATTAGAGCATAAGCTTTCGTGAGCTACAGCTCACTTCATCGGATGCATTTGGTGGAAAAAACAGCTACTCTGTTTTTTCCACCAAATGCATCCGATGAAGTGAGCTGTAGCTCACGAAAGCTTATGCTCTAATAAATTTGTTAGTCTCTAAGGTGCCACAAGTACTCCTTTTCTTTTTGAGAATACAGACTAACACGGCTGCTACTCTGAAACCTGTAAAAAGGAGAGTGATTAGTCTTTGCTGGTTTGGCCCTTCTAGAGCTGATGCTTCCTGTCAGCAAAAGTTAGGTACAAATGTAGGTGTAGGAGTTGGGAGTGAGGGAGATTAGACAAAACTGGGGTGGCCTGCTCCCCCCAAACTCAGGCTTTGTTGTCCTTATATTTTACAAAGCAGAGCTTACTTTCAGCACAGTGCTGCAGATGGTACTGTCACTGACGAAGGGCCTCTAATACTACAGAAGTACAGCAGTAAGCAGTTAAAGTGTAACCAGTGTAGACCTAATTCTGAAGGCTTTCCTCAGAGTCAAGTTAAAAGGAGATTTGTCTGAGTAAAGTTTTCCAAGAATTGATTATTTATGAAATCCTTGTATCTTTCCCTAGTAAATGCAATATACAGCAGTACTTTTAGGGTAAGGCAACCAAGTGTACTGTGTGTGAGAGCTGATTTTACAAAGGTAAACATTTTCAGAAGTAGGGTCTAATTTTGAGTGCCTCAGTATGTGAGTGTCTGACCTGGGGCACCTCTGGCTCTGTTTTCAGAAGTAATGAGCCCTGTCACTCCCATAGACTTTAGATGAAGTTATGAGTGGTCAGCATCCCTTCGAAATCTAAACATACCTCAAGTTGGGCTCCAAGGGACCCAAAGGTAGAGGCCTATTTTGAAAATGTAGGCCAGAGGGATTAAACCAGTAAGAGTTGCCACTTGCTCCTTTAGAATTGCTATTTGGGAATGAAACTACATCATCAGCCAGTTGTATAACATCGCTGGGAAGGCAGTACTCCTGTGGCTGATGGTTAATAACACTGCAATACTCAGCTAGTGCAGGCATAGCAATTAGACCTGGTTGGGAACTTTTTTTTACAAAATGTTTTTCCATTGGGAAAGTACTGATTTGTTGAAACAGAATTTTTTTTATGGAAGCGTATAGGCTTCACATAAGGAAGTTTTCTCAGGCCCAGGATGGAATGTCTGGTTAAACAAGAGAGAAAAAGGCTAGTTATAAGGGCACTTACCTGGGATGTGAGAGGTCCAGGTTCAAGTCCTTGCTCTGAATTAGGAAGAGCAGAGACTTGAATCTGAGTCTTTCACATCCTAGGAGTACCTATCCACCAGGTTATTGGCTACTCTGGGATCTCTCTCTCTCTCTCTCTCTCTCACACACACACACACACGTCTCTAAGGTGCCACAAGTACTCCTTTTCTTTTTGCGAATACAGACTAACACGGCTGCTATTCTGAAACACACACACTCTCTCTCTCTCTCTCTCCCCCTTCCCCCCCCGGGGGGGGGGGGAATCAAAAGTTCTTAGTTTCATTCTGCATCAGAATGGAAATAGATGTTGAAACCTCAAAAGATTTGTGAAACAGAATTCTTGTTTTGCAGCCCACCCTACCAGCAGGTACATGTGTGAACAGTGGTGGAGCTTGTCTGTGCTTTGTTCAGCGGCTTGTATGTGTGTCTGCATGGAGGGTCTGTTTTAAGGCGTTCCAGCTGACATTGGTCTTAAGTTTTTGCTCTCCCCAGCAGTGACCAATTTGAGGTTCCCACCACTACACCCTACAATAGCTCTCTCTCTCTCTCTCATGGATCATGTAATTGCTTGTTTTAATTAATATTATGGCAGAAAATGTAGCTTGCTGGGGTTCTTGTCATTCTAGGACCCTCTTGTGAATCCATTATAGCCCTTCCCACAATAACTTTAAAAGGATATAGAGTGAAGAATGTATGTGTTAGAAAATAATAAATGACTACTTAGTAGGGTATACAGATATAGCAGTATTAAATGCACCTGTGTTGTAGTTCTCAGAGTCCCTGTAAAAAACATGTGGTATGTGTGCTGAATTTCCCTCACATCTTTCTGTTTCCTTCACATGGCAGATACTTGCATATTATTGGATCAAACATCCACAGATATTTCATTTGCAGTCCCTTAGTTTCCTGATAACAATCATGTCTTGGTAGCCTGCTGGTGACCCTGGCATAAGCACCTTTGTTGGCTAATTATTTCAGGGAGCAAATATGCGACCAAATCATTTGTGAGTGATTAGTGGGTCTGGTAGTGCTAGGAGGCAGATAGCTTTGAACAAGCACATACAGAGAAGTGGATAATGTGTGTTTCAGGTCCAGTTTATTGCCTATAAAAACATTTGATATCACTGCGATGATAATAATGTGGCTCATATTTTCAAAAACAACCTCTAAAGCTGTACCCACAATATTATGGCAGGAATTTTGTGAGTGTAATTACTTGCAGGTGCAAATAACTGTACACACAGAGTCACAGCAAATAATTGTGGGTATAATTTTAGATGCTGGGATCAGGCTCATTTAAAAATATAGGCCCCCATCTCAAATGACCAGAGGGATATCACTGTGGTATGGTAATTGGCTCGTGACATATATCTGATGCTACTTTGGACATTATTGAATTAGTGATCTCCCATTAATTGTTCATAAATAATATTGTACCTGAATTCTAACAAAATTCTCTCATATTTAGGTATGTAGTAAAAATGTGTTTGTTAATATATAGTCATGTTATTTTTGACACTTTTTAATTGCATTGTGGCTAATGTAACAGCCCTGCTGCTGTGTTAATAAACATTGTTTCATTCCATAGAACATGGACCACTTTGGATTCTTGAATGTGCAAGCTTAACCTTTAGTTTCTATCAGTACGTTTGTAAGTAAAATGTATAATAGAAAGTAAACAGTTGTGCATGTAAATAGGCATTTTTATACCAAGTTGTCTTTGGTGGTTGCCATTATAAACGTTACAATCTCTGTTTGAGAGAGATTAGTCTTATATTAATCTTACAATGATTTGTGCATGTGCTGAAGCAAATGTAAAAGTGTATTCAGGATTGAGGCCTATGTATAGAGAATACTGCAAGTACCATGAACTATGAATAACTATGCAGAGAAGGAACATTGTTAGGCTTTTCATGATAACCCTTTTAGTTAGATGTACAAGTACCAGATTTGCAGGCATGTATTTCTATTTCCATTTGCAAAACATGCTTTGCATGGGAAACAGAGACTGGCTGAATTTGTGACCCATCTGACTTTTAATATTAATGTAGGTACCTTTTTTCCTGTTTCTCTTAGGCTGTTGGTATCCATTTAGGTGATTGGTGGCAATTTCCCACTTGTTTGAATGGGAGCTATCGCGATTAGGAATGTCACTTTGCTACTGTATTGAATTAAAAAGAGCAAGTAAAAAAAAAGCTTCCAAAGGAGTTTGGAGAAAACACATGGTCTAAGATATAACACAGGGATGAGAGTCAGGATTACACTCACTGACTTGCTGTGCAACCTTTTTCATTCTGCTTGTGTGTGCCTCAATTTCCTTGTCTGTTTAAAAAAAATGCGGATAATGCATATCCATTGTTGTAAAATAGTTTGTGGGAGGTGCAGCAAGCTGAGGCTAGCTGCCAGGTGGCCATGTTAGGGCTGCAGCTGCTTGTCTCTACTCATCGTAAAGAGTCAGCAATCAGAAACGTTGGCTGGAAAAGGGTCCTATGAAAGCATAGGTACCCTATGGCATATAAACCATGATTAAGGCTAAGATTTTGTCATGGTTATTTTTAGTAAGAGTCACGGACAGGTCATGGGCAATAAACAAAAATTCACGGAAGCTGTGACCTGTCTGTGACTTTTGTGCTGTGGCTCCATGGTTTCCCCCACCATTATGGTAGCTGGGAGCTGTGGGGTTCCCCCTCCATCCATGGCGGCTGGGAGCTGCAGGGTGACCATATTTCCCAAAGAGAAAATGGGACACCCCATCGGCTCGTCCAAGGTGTGTCCACCCTCCCCCACGCCCCCGTGAGACTGTTGTCCATCACTGGAACCCTGAGGAGGGCCCCTCAGGAGTCTGTCACCTGTTGCTGGAACTTTGCAGAGGGCCCCTTGTCGCTCCTGTTGCTGGAACCCTGCCAGGGGCGCACTGGCTGTCAGCTCCAGAGTCCTGAAGCCCCTGGGGCTGAAGCAGAGAATGTCACGGAGGTCTCTGGAAGTCATGGATTCCGTGACTTCCATGACCTCCGGACATAAATGTAGCCTTAGCAATGATCAGGTGATTGTAAAGAAAGTTGTTTGTAGGGAAGGGCCTGCTTTCCTGCCATTTTGAGGATAAGAGTTCTGGTTAGAAGTGATCTCCAGCTTTTCAAGGTGTGAGCCTGGTGTTTGAAATAGCTATGGGGTTTTTTTATGCGCCATTTTCTTTTTCTGGTATAAATTGAGCAGCTCCATTGAAGTCAATAGAAATGGGTCACTTTATATGTACAGAGAATTTGCTCCTGCATTTCTACAATAAACATGAAGATGTGTATCTATTAGAAAATACTGTTTCTTTGAAACCAAAATTTTCACATGAAAGAGTTGGTTTTCACTTGAAAATTTGTTGGAGAAAAAAATCAAAATTGTCAAATCATTTCATTTTAACATTTTCAAAATCAAACGTCCAGTTTTCAGCTCAAAATGATGTTACATTTTGAAATTTAAGCTAATTATAGTAAAATAAATAAAGTTTTAAAAAGTGGTAAAAAATGAAACAAAATATTTTGATAGACCTGAATTGATGTTTATTTTTGGCTCACAGAAATTTTCAGTATTTTGACTTTTCCTCCTGATTCTGTGATGGAAAATATTCTCAGAATCTGGAAAACTTTCATGGGATGCGAGAACCATTTCCCACATGCCTCTAGCACTGAGTGCTTCATCCCACATTATAGTAAGTAGGGAATTGAAAGTGCTCAAATATCTGACCCCCATGGACCAGTGCTTCAAGGTGTTGACCGCTTCCTGTAAGCTGGTTAGCAACTTCAAGTCCCATTGACTCAGAAGGGTGTTAAGAGACCTGAGCAACATGCAGGAGGTGTTCTCGGCAGCTTACAAGACAGGAGTCAATGTGTTTATTGTTGCCCCTGAGGGTAATATAATATTCCAGTGAGGATTTGGTAAGGAAAGTATCCCAAAGTAGTAACATTTGAATGTATGTAATCTTGTACCTACACCCTGAGGTTAGGTTATGCTATGCCATTTTAAAATAATATGACTCACTTTAAAATTAACTTAAACTTTATTGAGCCCCAGCATGAAGATGCAATATTTAGACTGGTTTATTAGCCACCCAAATTCTCTGATGAAGAGCTACTAGCAAACACAGAATAGGATTTCTTTCTAGTAGCATTCATGTTGTTAATAGGAGCTACGACTGGCACTATTTTTGGTGCCCATGCAAAATATAAAACAAAACAAAATTTAACAAGCCACATTTTTAAAAAAAAATCAAAGTTTTCAGTTATCACCTTACAGGCAGCTAATCAGACAGAAAGTAACATAATGGAACTTTTTGTTGAACCAAGTGTGCTTACTCCAATAGACCAGGACTCTAAAAGAGGCACACATCAAGTGAAGGTAACATACTGAGTGAATTATGTGTCCCATCACTTCAATGACTGCAGAGCTATAAAACCACCTTAACTGTACTAGTTACAATCAATTACATCATGCTTTAATCACATTTTAATGATGTATTAACCAAGATTTCAACAGCAATTAGTTTAATGGGTGTTTGCTTTTTTAAACTATTTTAACTATGTCCATATCCAGTAAAAAAACATAAAATAAAAAGGCATTGATTGTGACCTCTTTCTTCTCTGGTGGTTCTGTGCTTCAGGGACATAGGTAGAGGATTTCCCAATAATCAAGCACTCATGGGTCCAAGTAACAATGAATTTGTTTTTTCCCATATAGAGAGATGCTCTGAGGTTTTCTTATGTACACAGGTTCTGTGAAATATCATTAAAATGTAACTTGGAAGTAGCCATGGCCAACCCATCCTCTAGGTTAGAAAATATTATGCTGGGTACTGGACGACTTGGGGAAAGAATGAACAGGAGAAATGCAGGGAGTAAAATGATGGACCAGAAATATCTTAATAGAATGTTATGTGGCTCCATATTGCGTTTTGGTTTATACCTATTTTATTTATAAAAAGCTGGACAAGTGTCTATGAAAATCCAGTTTCCTTTAAAACAATCCTTAACAGATAAACAGATTTTAAAAAGATATTTCAAAGCATAACACACATAAAAAGCCATATTAGGAATGATACCAAACTTAAAGAATGTTGTAAAATGAGAATAGAAAAATGTACAAAATGAATGCATGCCCATTTACATGCTTTCAGTCAGGCTACCAGATAACAAAGCTTCTGTCTTTGTGTTAACACTGCAGATTAGGTCAAGTTTTTACCCCTCTGAGCTCTTTTCCTGTAAATGACGGGTTTTGATGTGAAACAAGCAACACGTCAAAGCAAGTTGAAAGATGTAGGCATTTTATGCCATGTCACAATGACAGGCCAGTGAATATTTGGGCCATTAGGGGCTTATTAGTGAATAAATGACCAGATGGTTCAGTGATGCACAGAGATGGACAGAACTGGATGCTACTAATCAGCACTGTCTGTACTTGATGTCAAATCACATGACACAGTAACCCATGGATACCGAATAAAAGTTACCATTAGCAAGTCAATTTGATATCTGTGTGGTGTAAACAGACTTATAGCTGCACTTCAGTGCTGCCTGTTGTTAAGAAAAAACAACAGTAGAGTATTTAAATAAACACACTCTACTCTTATCAAGTTATTATAAATTTAAATAGAATTTCAATTCCTAATACCTCCTTTTTATTCTGGAGAGCGAATGGAGGATTATTTACATATTAGATTCTCTTCAAAAATAAAAAGGCTGGACTGAAAATACAGTAAAAGAAAAACAGGAAGAAACATATAAAATTGTTTTTTTACATCAGAGAGAGAAAGCAATGCTTTGTTAGAGCATTTGACAGAAAGTACAAACTTTGAGAATAGGACTATATTTTTTAGGAGACACTACTAACCTTTTTAATAGTAAATATACAGTTTTATTCTTTGATTCCACTAATAATGTTGATAGCACTAAATGTCTGATAGCTGCTACCTTATGTTCTTCCCCTGGGTCTTTGAAGCACTCATGCTTTGAATCTCAGTTAGCATTTCTTTTCTCAAGTCATTTTCAGTATTTTCTAAATGACCATGAATCTCCCTCCAGAAGCCTTACAATTTATTTAGGATTTGGTTCTGAACCATTAACGTAAATGGAAGTTTTACCTTTGATTTCGGTGGAAGCAAGTTTAGAGCCTTTAGTGGTTTAGGGGTGTATGCCACCTCAATGTAGAGACTGCAGCTGGCACTAGTACACATCTGGCTATAATGTAATACCAGTATCTAAGGCACAGTCCTGCTCAGGTTCTCTTTTATGAATCTTTACTGTAAATGAACACAAATTATGGCTTTCAGTGTTGTAGCCATGTTGGTCCTAGGATATTAGAGAGACAAGGTGGGTAAGGTAGTTTCTTTATTGGACCAACAGAAGAGGTCTGTGTAGCTTGAAAGCTTGTCTCTCTCACCAACAGAAGCTAGGCCAATAAAAGATATTACCTCATCCACCTTGTCTCACAACTTATGGTATTTAATTGCTATAACTTACATGCAATAATCCTTGACTGATGATGTGCTGATGTAATTTACAAAGTGTGTAGGAATTCTCAAGAAAATTTGCTTGTATTTCATGAATCTGAGATGTCAAATTTAAATGTCCTCTTGCCTTTGCTTGGAACAATGATATTGCTATATGCATTTTACATAATTGGTGAATAGTGCAAAAATGTTCTGCAAATATGTTCTGATCATATTCAAATATGCTCTGCTACAATTTTGCTCCTCTTATGTCTGCTTTCTGGAGGCATTAATGGCCTGAGTTTTACTACCATGAATACTTGTGGATAGTGAATTTGCAGTTTATATTCTCACACCAGGAAACTGATAAGAATTATACTCATCCAATGAAGGGCAGAAACAACACCATGTGACTTATGTAACTAAACGCAACTAACAGAGCTAAAATTTTGATTATCAAGTAATACATCAAAGTGTATTAGATTTGTGGAAAATGCCAAATAGTTTAAAACAGGGGTTCTCAAACGGGGGGCGGGATCCCTGAGGGGGTCGTGAGGATATTACATGGGGGGTCGCGAGCTGTCAGCCTCCACCCCAAACCCCACTTCACCTCCAGCATTTATCATAGTGTTAAATTATAAAAAAGTGTTTTAATTTATAAGGGGGGGGTTGCACTCAGAGGATTGGTGTGAAAGGGGTCACCAATACAAAAGTTTGAGAACTGCTGTTTAAAATAACAAATGTGTTTAAGGAAATAATTTGCTCATGGACATTCTGTAAACAGAAGAAAGCATCAAGTCTTTGGATGAGATTCTCAGGTGGTGTAATTCTAAATTCAACTTCAATCAGTGGAGATACAGGAGAACCTCAGAGTTACAAACATCTTGGGAATGGAGGTTTTTCGTAACTCTGAAATGTTTGTAACTCTGAACAAAACATTGTGGTTGTTCTTTCAAAAGTTTACAGTTGAATATTAACTTAATACAGCTTTGCAACTTTACTATGCAGAAGAAAAATGCAGCTTTTAATTGTCTTAATTTAAATGAAACAAGAACAGGAAGAGTTTCTTACCTTCTAAAATCTTGGGTTTTTTTAATTTCCCTTTTTTTTTTTAGTAGTTTACACTTAACACAGTACTCTACTGTATTTGCCTTGGGGATGGGAGGGGGGTTCATCTCTGTAGGTGCCTAATTGTGTACTTCCAGTTCCAAATGAGGTGTGTGGTTGACTGGTGAGTTCGTAATTCTGTTGTTCATAACTCTGAGGTTCTACTGTATGTTGATTTACATCAACAGAGAATCTGGCATCTTTATCCTGGAATTAAACTTGTGAAACTTGTCTTCTTCCAGGTTTCTTTACAAACCTAAAACCTGACACAGTTTACCTAAAAGTTTCTCCTAGATTTGTAGATCTTTCTGAAAACTTGGGCTATGTTTCAAGTAAGACTGGGCTATGTTTTGAGTGAAATGGTGACATTTCTACTGTTTTGGGTAGGAGCCAATAAATCAAGTTAAACTTGGTAGTTTTAGCTGAGGTTGAAAGTAAGTTTATAGGCTCATTTGAATCAAAAACTGAAAGTAAAACTCGAGAGTTTGAGTTCACATTGAACAGAAACCAAAGAAAAGGGCCACATGAACTCCTGGTCTTGCAAAGCTTCAGTTATCACCTGATAACTCTAAATGTGCAAGTAACTCATCATTTTAGTAAATAAAGTTTCACCTTGTACTTAAGGCCTGAACATGTACCACTAAAGTCAATGGGCATTTTGCCACAGGGAGCTAGATCAAACACCTAATAACTGCAATTTGCCATGCTATTGAATGTATTTCTTATATTTATAGTTATATGGTCCTGTTTTCTCTGGACGTTTTAGCATTTTATCTCAAATTTCATTCATTTCAAGTCAATCTGAACCTGACATAGAATGATAAATTCACAACAGTTGCTTACTGCAGCTTTTTTCTCATTCTCAGTATAGTGAACCAATTACCATTGGAATTAAGATTTTTGTACATTCCACTGATGATACACTGATGGCCTCATCCAATTCCCTGTGGATGTCAAGAGGCCCACAAGTTATTTCTTCCAAAAATGAGGATCTGATCATATTTGCTGATAATGATCTCCTATTTTGGCACAGTATGGAAGCAGTTGTTATTATACTATTATAACTTTATGCTAGAAAACCATTTTCTCCCATTTGGAAAAGGAGAAATTTGAGTAAATTCAACATGAAAGCTCTGCATGTTGATATATATAACTTTATACAGCAGTATTAGATATTTAACAAAGTTGATGTAAACTCCAATCACCCACACTATTTTTGCCTTGATTGAGGGAGCACACAGGCAAGAAATGAACAAGATAACGTACTCCGTGGCGGAGCCAGGTTTTGCAACCAGGGGGACAATGGGTTATGGTGGGTTGGAGAGTGAGTATGTCCCAAATTCACCTGGCAGTGGCCATTCCTTTCCTGCGGGGCTGGATCTATCTCCCCATTCTGGGCCTTGTGACCTGGCACCCAGGGACACAGTACCATTCAGGTTTGGACTGGCCACCTCTCAGTCTTGTCTGAGCTAATTTTGGGTGAGCGGCTTGAGACCTGGGGCATGGGGTCATAGCACTGGACCCAGCATCTGGGACAGGAGCCACCACTGCTGGGTGAGTGTGGTTCGGTCTTGCTCTCCAGACCCATGTGAAAATTCGTGTTGTACACCTTCTTTTTCAATTGCATAATATGCTTGAAAAGGTACCACATATACATCTAAAGGCCACCTGGGGATGGTTGCCCTTCTGTCCTCCATTAGCTCTGCCCCTGAATGTAATGTGTGGAAATGTATGGTCTGCCAAAAAGAAATAGGGAACTTACAATAGAAAGTTATATAAGAAATCATGGGGATGGAAGGACACCAGGCAGTCTGCATTGACTTTTGCACAAAGGATCCTCTGTTCTAGCATGGTAGTTCCAATGGAAAAGCACTGCAAAGTTTATAGGGTGGATAGAAGACCCTGTTATTAGAACAGAGGCACAAGACTTCTAGCAGGGACTGAAAACAGACTGTTGCACAGGACAGTCTCACCGTTAACTACTGCTATATGTCCTGGGAAAAATCATGTGAGGTGAAGCACATAACATTTTCCTAAATTCCTAGAGGCTCTTTTAGAGAGACAAGGTGGGTGAGGTATCTTTTATTGGACAAACTTCTGCGGGTGAGAGACACACTTTCCAACCACACAGAGTTCTTCTTCAGGTCCAATAAAAAATATTACCTCATCCACCTTGTCTCTCTAATATCCTGTGACTGACGTGGCTACAACTACACTGCACACAACAACAGAGGTTCTGTGTCACACACACGCATGTGCACATACACACACAGCTTACACATACAGAGCACAATGAAAGTGTGTCATAAATATTGTATTAATAATTTATTAAATCTCAAGTTTAGTTACATTTCTCCTTTTCTTCCTAGAATCTGAAAAATATAATCCTAATAGCTCCAGATAAAAACTGTTCACAACAACTGATGTTCATAACATGTGGGGCAATTTATTATACATTTATAAAAAGTATTTAATCTTTATTAGATGTCTTAATAGCATTTCAAAATATATTAGTGCATACAATTATTTCCCTCCCTCAACTATTCCAGATCCAAAGGTTACACAAGTGTATGTGTGTATGTAATATAATATAATATATAATTAATATAATATAAAAAATCAGGCACTGTCCTAGATTTTAAAGAGATTACAAAAAATTGTATAGGAAATAAAAAGGAAAATTTGATTCCTATTTAAGAACAATTTCTGTTCCTATTAAAGTCAATAGGAGTTTTGACATTATCTCTAGCAGGAGCAGGATTGGCCCTTTATTTAGTCTGTTTCATTAAATAATTGCAGCATACCTACAGGGTGACAATGAATAGAATTATTTCTTTGACCCTGAAGCCTCAAGTGGGTTTATTATAAATTTATTGAAGGTACAGTAACATCAAATAGGCTGCTTCTTATGTACTAATTAATTTACCTGTGTATGTATGAGTAACATTTTTTACTATGGTTTTCTAACAATTCATTTCTGATATGCATCCTTTGTTTTCCGTGACAGGATATGTGGGTGACTGAGTGTGCATGACCATAAACATGGTGCCCTGAATGGCTTCCCTGTCACCAAATGTTGAGATGATTTTCATGATTACCTGTTGTTTTAGAAAATTAATTTGTGGAAGTCTTCCGTTTGTCTATATCGTCAGAGGTTTGGGAATTAGGTGATGCTTCTATCGGAGAAACAAAGCAGTTTATCACTATGTTTGTGCTGTATGTCTCATTTCATTTTTATGGTGCTTATAAAGTGGAAGTTTCACCACTTTCAGAAGTATGTCATCTTCAGTCTTCCTTGACAAAGTGAGTGTCTGCTGGCATATGTAATCCTTACTCATCCAAGCTTCAGGGACTGTCTGCTTTCAACCATTCAGTGGTATTTTAAATAAAATTATTTCAATATCATGTTATAAAGCATATAATGCCTTTTAGTCATTTTGAAAAGCATTCTTTTCAGAAACAATTCTGTTAATCTAGAAGATGCTCCCCATACTTCTCATCTCTCATTCAGCGGTCAGATGAAAAAAGTCATTCTTTCTTAAGAATTCATTTGCCTTTTCTGCTTATTCTCTGCCGGACATCATAGGGCCAGATCCTCAGGTGCTGTAAATCAGTTTTGCCTCATTGATTTTAATGGTGCCCTGCTGGTGGTGTCATAACTGATCGATGAGGAAATATTATGAGGGTCTAAATCGTGGTTTGTCTTCCTTATCAGAGTGCTCCCTGGCTAAGTCATTGGGATTCTGAGCAAGGTGAGCAGGAATTGGCCTCATTCAGTGGTTAAAATAGATCAACATAGGAAGGGGAGCTCACCAGATTGGCACAATGAGTCTTGGAGCGATGTGGCGGTATATCGTTTTGCAGTGACAGGAGGCAGCAGAAAAAAGAAAGTGAGGGTAAGAGGAAAAATATGTTTGAAATAAAAGAATTTCATGTTCCCTGGTGCACAGCCAAGCAAACTCTGTGTGTGCATGTGTGGATCCAGTAGTGGACTTAACGTAACGCTCCCCATCCCCATTCTGACAAATGTATTTATTAAAATTTGACCAGAAAACAGAATCTGAATTGGGATAAGGACTATGCATCAAAATGGTGTGTCCAGAGGTATCCTCTGAAAAAAAAATTGAAATATCCAATGCAATTTCCTACATTTTAGAAGATTTTAAGGTAGTTCATCTCGCATTCAAATCCAGATGTTTGATGCTTTCCCCCAAATAATCATGTCCTTAACATCTAAATCAAACACTAACATGTATTTTACTGCAATATGTTGGCATCCGATTTTCTATATAAAGACATGTTTCAGAGTAGCAGCCGTGTTAGTCTGTATGCACAAAAAGAAAAGAAGTACTTGTGACACCTTATAGACTAACAAATTTATTTGAGCATAAGCTTTCGTGAGCTACAGCTCACTTCATCGGATGCATGCAGTGGAAAATACAATGAGGAGATTTTATATACACAGAGAACTGAAACAATGGGTGTTACCATACACACTGTAACAAGAGTGATCAGGTAAGGTGAGCTATTAGCAGCAGGAGAGCGGGGGCGGAGGGAACCTTTTGTAGTGATAATTAAGGTGGGCCATTTCCAGCAGTTGACAAGAATGTGTGAGGAACAGTGGGGGGGAGAAATAAATATGGGGAAAGAGTTTTACTTTGTGTAATGACACATCCACTCCCAGTCTTTATTTAAGCCTAAATTAATTGTATCCAGTTTGCAAATTAATTCCAATTCAGCAGTCTCTCGTTGGAATCTGTTTTGTTGAAGAATTGCGAGTTTTAGGTCTGTAATCGAGTGACCAAAGAGACTGAAGTGTTCTCCGACTGGCTTTTGAATGTTATAATTCTTGACATCTGATTTGTGTCCATTTATTCTTTTACATAGAGACTGTCCAGTCTGGCAAATGTACATGGCAGAGGGGCATTGCTGGTACGTAATAGCATATATCACATTGGTAGATGCGCAGGTGAACGAGCCTCTGATAGTGTGGCTGATGTGATTAGGCCCTATGATGGTATCCCCTGAATAGATATGTGGACAGAGTTGGCAACGGGCTTTGTTGCAAGGATAGGTTCCTGGGTTAGTGGTTCTGTTGTGTGGTGTGTGGTTGCTGGTGAGTATTTGCTTCAGGTTGGGGGGCTGTCTGTAAGCAAGGACTGGCCTGTCTCCCAAAGAGTTTTTTAAATTGTTGGTCTCTCAAATTTCCTGTTCTTACTTTTTCTAATTCACCCCAGCTTTCCCTTGTCCTTTGGTCTGTCTAATATAAGAATTTATATGGTCCTATTTCTGAAGTATCTGCCTATATCTGGCTGTCTTTTTTTTCCATAGTCTTTTCATTTCTCCACCATTAATTTCTTCCTCGTCCTCCATTCTCTATTCTTTCCACCTCCATCGTCCTCATTTCCCCCTCTCTTCCATTCTTACCTTCTGCCTCCCATGTCACCTAGGATACACACACAACCAAATCTTTATTTGCTACTTTGGACCCAGAAATAGAGCTGTTTGGGGAAAAAAAACCAAAACATTCCAATGGCAATTTCCCAGCAGAAAATGAGAAAATGTCAATTTTAACAAAACATTTGACAGAAAACAAAATCAAAACATTTCAGTTTGTCAAACTGAGGTGAAATGTTTTGTTTTGGGTCAGTTCAATATTAATCTGTGTCCACCTGAGTTGCAGCAATGCCTCATGGGAGTTGTAGTTCGGGCACTGCATTTCCCTATTCTCCCCTATGGTTTGGGCTCTGACTGGACAACATCTTTTGTTTAAAAAAGATGATTAAACTGCCATGGTGCATGGCCTGATTAAACTGCCATGATGCATCATAGGTGGCCCATGACCCCAATGTATCATGGGCGGCTGTGAGACTGGAAGAAGAGAAGAATGGGAAGGAAAAAAGACAGATTCTGAGCAGGAGAATGGAAGGAGGTGAGAATGGAAGAACATCACTTCCCCAAGCCTGGTTGAAGAGAGATGACTGTCCCTTTGCTTTTAGCAGAGGAGGTTGAAAAGTTGCCATTTCCACATTCCTCCTTAATTGAACCTGGCCCCACATGCTATGTGTTAGGATTTCAAATGGGGAATAAGACACAGGATCAGGTGAAAGGCTGAACAGCTTTTCTTGCCAATGTTCTTTGAAGAGCAAAAGAAAAAAGAGGGAAAAAATTTCAGAAAATATGATCTGCATAGAATTGCTTTTAACTAGTATCATATAGTATCATAGGCTCTTGAAATCTGGACTGAGCCAGAAATAAATGACCTCTCTGGTTATCTGCTGTCACTCTCCTTTCTTTTACTTGCCACGAGTATATCATTATCCCTATGTCAGGCTACTTTACTATTTGTTAACATCCTTCTTGCATGGTCTTTATTAAGAAAAAAGACCTGCTGAAATATCTCTTTAAAATATCTAGTTTGTGGAACAGAAGCACCAGGCAGCCTTAATAAAAGGTTAGCAAAAAGCTGTGGCTTTCTCAGAGTTTTGTCTACGTGGATGTACTTTTGATGTCTTTCATATCTCCTAATTTAAGATGCCACTTTTTCTGTAACCTGTATAGAGAACACATCATAATCATAAGTGCCAACCTCACAGAGTTGGATAAAATTAAAGACTTAGCTTAAGACGGGCATCCTTTACTCTAAAGTTATAACCATAAAAAACTACTATTCTCATGAGTTTGGTCTCATGTGATTATGACACTGTTTCCAATGGCTATGAAGCAGGATTTCATGATCTGGTTATTAGATAGTATCATAGCCAAAGAAAATATTTTAAAATTCCCATTGATAGCAAACAAGACATCTGGTCCTTAGTGTGGAGGTAAGTAACCAATTAAGTCACCTTAATTGATGAACTAACAAGAAATACAATAGCTCTAGAAAAAACATTCATATTCCAGTGGTGACTCATTCTAAATATGTAAACATCCACAGAAGTTTCAGCTTCTAAATCTAAAATTTGTTAGCCAGAAAGGATGTTTTCTTTGGCCTGATGATGAGGGACACACTTTTGTTAGTTCTTCAACAGCTGGAGAGGTTGCATAACAGAATCTACTTTTCATTCTCCATAACTAAATTTTTTATTACATGCTGAATACATTAAAAAACAATAAGCATCGAAGCTGAGTGTGAGGAACTTGCTTTCATCAGGGAAGGAGTAAGAGACAGAAATGAGGTCCATGAAGGTGAGAAGAATGATTGCCCTCTATGGTCAAATGTTAATTGTAGGGACTGTTGCAACCTATTCTGTTAGTGATCAGTCCCATTTTACCCTGTGGTCAGTTGTTAGAGCTGAGTGGCATCATTACAGTCGTCTTCTTTGAGCAGTGATTATAGGTGCTATTACAACCATCCTTTAATAATGAGCAAGCATATTGCGTTCTGCACAATAAGTGCTCGCTCACCGCTGGACATTGGAGCCAAAGAACAGTAAAAGGGGAAGAATAGAAAAATCTACTATCTGAGAATTTTCTTTTAACATGGAATTGTTTGAAATTCTGAGGGATTTTGAGATTGAGCTTTAAAATCCTAGGGTATATATCTGAAATAATTTTCTACCTAAAAGCTATGGGCTGGTAATTGACCTCCAACCCTTGCTACTCTGATACTCTCTATTGTTTAGCATTGTTTGATTCATGTGCACTTATTTCTGTGTTCATTTTTGAAATAATCACTCCATTCCAGGTAAACATATTCCGTGGCTTTGAGTACTCCATCAATCATACTACGGAGGGTTGGGTAGCTGAATGCAGCAATGTTCCAAATAATGATGGTCTCTAATATTTGTTTGAAAATGTGTGTAATTTGTTATCATAGACTAATTATGCATAATTATGGCTATATTCTGACTCTTCTAGTCTGAAGTGGGCTGGAAGGAGCATGGAGGGACCTCACTGCAGCTGGTGCCGTGGGAGGAATTTGACTGGTTTGTTCTCAGTTCCTGCCAGAGCTCCCAGCAAATGTATCAGCAGCTATCCCTACAATGGGTGCTGCATGTACCCTCCATTCTCTTCTTTGTGCTGGTATAAATGATTGTTATCCACATTTTCTTCTCCACTAGTGGCCACAGTTCATTCCTTCCTCCCTGCCCCTCACTTATACCACTCACAAAATACTTCCTCTTCTGGGCCAGCTCAGCTGCACTGGCTATACATTTGGGGTAAGAGGAGAGGCACAGTCAATGCTCAGCCTATTCTCTGTCCCTCTCTGCCCCACTTATACATGCAGTAGCCCTGTAGAGCTTCTAAGCTCTGAGCACAGATTAGTGATGCAGGAAGACCACGTGAGCGGTGTGTGTGGGGGGGAAGGGATGGCTTGCTCCCCTTTTCTGCCCATGTGGCCACCTGGACAAATAGTAATCTTGTCCTAAATGAATAAAGCAAAAAATGGAGCTGAGGAACAAGCTAATGACTGCTCTAGCTGCTTAACATATTTGATCATCAAAATGTCACATAACATGCAAGGCTTCTTGCTCACAACAGATTGTGAAGCCAGTGGCTGGCTAACCTGGTGGCTGCCCTCCTCCCTCTTGTTGTCTGTTTGATATAAGCAGATCCGGCCAAAGGCCAAACCTCTGGCTTGAATGTATTGACCAAGCTGTTATGTGTTTGCAAGTGGGAAACACAAAGAGGAAAGTGCCAGTGCATCCAGTGGTCTCTGCTTGCCCTGGAATATTCAAACTCAATGGGTGGAAGAGGAACTTCCTAAAGGAAGTGATATGCCTAACACAAAAAATATCATTTGGAATAAGACAATGACACCTGGCCCAGCACCAACCTTTCTGTGATACTTGATCCCTTCTCCTGGATTTCTCACCATATTCATCACTGGCCATCTCATCCAGAAAAAAAAAAAGCTGAGTAAAGCATTTCTTTAACTTGTGTACAATATTTGTTTTGTTTATTTCCTGGTAATTTATTCCAGGCCAGATCTACCTCCTTTAAAATCGATGGCAAAGCTCCCACTGACTTCGGAGGGAGCAGGATTGGGCACTCTGTTTGTTTGTTGTTACCCAAGCATGAAATAGTTCAGTGTTCTGCCTGGATTCCCCCTTTAATCCTAGTTTTCTAATTTTTACAGCCCTCCGTTTTTGACCATTTTGCCACTGTGAAAAATGTATCTCTACCCATGTGTTCAATCCCCTTCCATAATTTTGAAAACTTTCTGTTAGGTCACCTCGACGTCGGCTATTTTCCAGTGAGAATAAGCCCAATTCCCTTAACCTTTCCTCATAACTTAGATTTTAGAGACCTGATATTATCTCTGTTGCCCTATAGTGCATCCTCTGCAAGGCACTAATATCTTTCCTGTATTACAGTGATCAGCCCCACAGAGAGGTCTAGATATGCTCCAGATGAGGTATAGCTAATAAGGATCTTATACAGTAACTGTATCACCTTTTGTTTAGTATTCTATCCCCCTGCTAATACTACTTGATATCTTGTTTGCCTCTCTTACTGCTGCTGTGCACAGGGTTGATGATTTCAGTGATTTTTCTACAATAACTCCCCATTGCAGGCAGCAGCAGTAGGATTCACCATGTGGGAAGGGACATGGCCATTTCAGCACCTGGGAATTTGTGTCCTGGGGACATAAAGGAATCCTTTTAGTCAAAATACTTTGAGACAATATTACCATTGGTAAAAGCAATTATAATGATGTATGTAATGAATATGTCCTGTAAAACAGTATGATTACAGGGGATAAAAACCTCATCAATTCAGTGATTTGTTAGGGCAGCAATGAAACTATAGGAATCTCTTGCCATTTTTGTTGTCTTTGTGGAGCAGTTCACTGGTGCTGCTATGAAGTAACTGCAACTGAGGTCCAGCAGGGAGCATGGCTTCCTTCCTGAAGCTTCAGGATGGAGGGGCTTAGTTTCCAGGTTCATATGAGGTGAACAGCTAAGATATTGGAGAATGGTCTTTGGGTCAGTTAACTTGCAGAGTTGTTCAGGCAATTAATAGGCAGTCAGCAGACTCAGTGCCAGTGATTAAATTACTGAGAGTTTAGGCATAACTGTTTGCTCCTTAATTATCTTTCAAGTCCAGACATAAGCTTGGGAGTTGTAACCAGATGGCCGATTTCTTTCCTTTGCTTTCAGCAGTTTGCACTAGATGACAAAAAGCAGCTTTGTCCAATCCCAGCATCTTTCTGGACTCTGGGTTGTAAATATTTGGGAGCAGTTAAATTTTCTTCTTATCATTGGAATTTAAAGAGAATTTGCAACTGTCAGGCACAGGTTTCCTGGGGTCTGTTCCAGTACTGTGCTCTGTGAATCCTGCCATGCTAGGAAACCAATCCATTGCTGACAGAGGTTGGCAGCAGTAGATCCTTCCCCTCCACACACACACACACACACACACACCTCAATTGGTGGTGGAAATGGTTTAATTATTAGTGTATATGAGACAAAATCATTTTCAGAATAATTACAGAAAGTTCCCAAAGCAATTTTTAAAGACAGATGTGGAAAGAAGCAGAAATGGGGAAGAACCTACGTATAGGGACGGTGGTTTAAATTATCCTATTCAGATGATGTGTTCTGTCCTCAAACTGGAAATAATATTTACCTGGGATATGAGCAAGTTTTACCACAGTTTTAAACACAAGTAAGGAGTGGTATTTGGAACCTTGCTGAGACAGGAAAATAATGTTAATCACTTCTTTACCAAGTAAAGGAGATTTTGCCTGAGTAGGGTAAAGAGTGGAGGGAGAGCTAGAGAGGAGAAATCACTTGAGTACAGGTGAAAGGGTCCCTTTCAATAAACATCAGTGTGTGATTATGTCATATGCTGGTCAGAGGCCTGGCACTCATCAGATGGTCTGGAACATTATTCTTGGATGTACATTGCAGCTTGTCATGTACAACCTAGGACATTTGGGAATTCTCACTTGGCTTGGTATATGCACACTAGAAAGGTTGGCAAGAGAGGTGACCCAGGAAGCAATTAATTCATTTTCACCAAATTCTTCAATCAGTTGTTTCATTCATTTTCCACTTTTACTGAATTTCACCTGCTCATATTTTGAGTATCTCTGAATTTGAAATATGTACAAACTATACATCTTCAGTAGACATATGAAAATAATTTATACAGCTAGGTGAGCATAAATACATTTCAATTTGCTTATCTAAATCTGCAACTGGCACATTTATCTGAAATTCTGCTCTGCTATAATCAGTAGTCTTATTTTAAAGCATTCCACAGAATGATTGATTGGTTTTTGTTCTTTTATCTTTCTATTATATTGAAAAAGCTGTAGACTTTGGGTACTTGAAACTGGGGGGAAAGCAAGGATCTGGGAACATTTTCAATTACATAAAAGGTTGTTACAAGAAGGAGGGAAGTAAATTGTTCTCCTTAACCTCAGAGGATAGGACAAGAAGCAATGGACTTAAATTGCAGCAAGGGTGGTTTAGGTTGGACATTAGGAAGAACTTCTTAACTGTCAGGGTGGATAAGCACTGGCATAAATTGCGTAGGAAGGTTGTGGAATCTCCATCACTGGAGATTTTTAAGAGCAGGTTAGACAAACACCTGTCAGGGATGGTCTAGATCAGTAGTTCTCAACCTTTCCAGACTACTGTACCCCTTTCAGGAGTTTGATTGTCTTGCATACCCCCAAGTATCACCTCACTTAAAAACTACTGGCTTACAAAATCAGACATAAAAATACAAAAGTGTCACAAAACACTGTTACTGAAAAATTGCTTACTTTCTCATTTTGTCTGTATGAAATTTTAGTTTGTACTAACTTTGCTAGCGCTTTTTATGTAGCCTGTAAAACTAGGCAAATATCTAGATGAGTTGCTATATATCTGGAAGACCTCTGCATATTCCCTGATTGAGAACCACTGGTCTAGACAATACTTGGTCCTGCCATGAGTGCAGGGGACTGGACTAGATAACCTCTTGAGGGCCCTTCCAGTCCTTTGATTTTATATCTGAGTAAATGACAAATTTGAAGTACTATACTAATAAACACCTTAAAGAGACAATGAGAACAAGCTATTAGAGAAACCAGAGCCTTAATATTGAGCTCTTGACCCTAGGAAGCCTCTGTGAATTTTGCTGTATGTTCCACTATAGCTATGCATTATACCTTTTATGCTTGCACACAATGTGGTGATTCTTCTTAGATCAGAAACACAAATATCTGGGGTTGATTCTTTTGAAAATGATAATTCCAAGCTAGTGTGGTGTTACCCAGAAAGGCATTATTATTGGTAATAAGTATACAGTAGCACCTACAGGCTCAAATCAGACCCAAGACTCTCCATCATGCTAGTCTTTGAACTGACATATTAAAAAGACAGCCCCCGCCCCAAAGAGCTCACAGTCTATCTGGGACTATTGGAGACAGCAATAGGTCCCTTTCTATTTGGTGGGAATATCTGTAAGGGATTCTAAAGATTGGAATGGACATAAACAAAAGTGAAATGACCAATGGATGGTTGTGCTGTTGGGACTCCCACATAAAAAGACCTACCCATTGTATAATTCAAGATTTCTCTCCTCCCTTCCAAGAGCATCAGTTTGTGCTATGGCAGAGGAGGGATTCCTCCCCCGTCCCTCCCGCCATAGTATCTCATGGCTCAGCAGAGTGCAGGACAGCTTTGTTGTTATGGAGAACCTCCTGGATGAACTCAAACAAGGGGCACAGTGGTTTCCTACAGATCTGGCTATGATTTCTAGAATATGAAAAAAGGTCAGACAAGTGCTTAGCTCCAAATTCTGAGACTCCTATTTCTGGTCAATTGCTGTTACCTTCTTCATCTGCTATATCTTTTTGAATACAGAACCACAGAGAAAATAACTGCTAGCCAAGATAACCTAAATGAAAAGAAAACTCAAGTGGATTGCAAACATCCTAAAATAAGGAGAGTAAAATTATGGTTGTAATATTAATATATATGTTTGTGGGCAAACAATTTGTATTTACTTCTACTGATTTATTTATTTGGTATTTTCCAGGCAGCCATGGGGGGGGGGCACACCACACCACACACAGCAAGCATGCTATAATACAACATCTTTTGAAATGAATTTCATTGCCCTCAAATAAGGAGCATGTTTGCTTTTTCCCCCTCTGTTTAAATTCTGCTTCCTCCTTGTGAATCCGTTAATATGGTAGAGACCTGCTTTGAAATTGCCTTCAAACTCTTAAAACGTAGTTCATTAGAAGATATACCAATTTAAACTTTACAATGTTCTTAATACTGGAATGTATGGGAGGTTGTTTATGCTAACCAGCAAACGTAAGAAATCCCACAGCAGATGTGTGTTACTAAAATGAGCTGACAGATAACAATAGGAGTTAATAGTGGTATTAATATTCACACTAGTTACACTTACAAAATAACTAGTAAAAGAACAATTCTAGTGAAAATTTAAAATTGTTAATAGACAATATAAGTGAAAATTTAAATTGATTTAAAAGACAATATAAGTGAAAATTTAGGGTTAAATTTTGTTCTCGGTTACATGCATGCAACTACCACTGAACTCTTCAGAATCTGACATTATGAAAAAAGATATGTATGAAACAATTAAAACAGTTGTGTAATATTAGTATCACTGGTGTCAGGCATTCAAGAACTAACTAACTAGCTCCCATATAAAAACATAGTTTTCCTAAAATGTTCTAAGAAGTTGTTTCTGGGTAGCATTGTATAGCTCTATAACATGCTCAGGAAAGAGCCAGGGTGGTCCAGTGAAAAAGGAAACAACCTGGGAGTCAGGAAGCAAGATTCTATTTCTGGCTCTACAATAATATTTGGCAAGTCATTTAACCTCCCTCTGCTCCAACTTCCCCTTTTCTAAAAAGGGGGATAAAGATGCTTACCTGCCCTTGGAAAGTGCTTTAATATCTATGGATGAAAAGCATTTCTTACATTCTAAATATTATTGTGATTTGAATGTTATAGTCCAGGGGTAGTCAATTGGACCGTGGGCCCAATCCGGATCACCAGACACCTTTCAACAGATCATGAAATCTTTTTATTTACTTATTATCGTTGTTATTTTTAATTATTTTCTCAGGAGTCTGGACCTTGACTAAACTTTGACCAAGAAATTTGGACCTTGACAACAAATAATTGATTCCCCTTGTTAGCCTTCATTTTCATTCATTTTTAGCTTTGAAGGGTTATAGAGTCGTAGATTTTAAGGCCAGAAGGGATCACTAGATCATCTAGTCAGACCTCCTGTGTATCACAGGCCACCAGCACCTGCACTCTAAGCCCAATAACCAAAATTAAACCTAAGCATTAGAGTCCCCAGGACACTAGACTGTTGTGTTCTACAGGCAGAAAACAGGAGGATCTGAGGTGTGTGCACCCCACAATGGCAGGGAATTCATTAAGTGAAATTGTGACCAGGGTGCTAGTGGGGAGCCAGTTATGGTCACTCAATTAGGGTGAACTGCAAAGAATGGGGCAGACAATCCTCATAAAGCTGGTGAATATTGCAATACTTAGATTTACCAAGCCAGCCTAAAACAGCTTCTTTATTTACTGGGTTACTCAGAAGTCCAAACAACACAGGTCCCTTAAAGCGATTCAGCCTCAGGCCTCCATCCAGGTACCCACATCAAATATGACGAAAAATTCTGTAAATCTTATTTCATCGTATAAAAGAAAAGGTTCTACCAATCCCAAAGGATCGGACACATTACCTCTCAGGTTAATGAATGTTTCAGATCTTGCCAAATACACGCTACAGCCAATTCTTCTTAACTAAACTAAAATTTATTAAAAAACAAAAGAGAGAGAATATGGTTAAAAGATCAATATACATATAGACATGAGTTCAATTCATTGAGGTTCAGATCCATAGTAGAGATGGTGAACTTTGTAGTTGCAAAGAGTTGTTTCAGAAATAGTTCATAGATTATAGTCCAGTTTGCAAATATCATATGCAGAGTGTACCAGCGTAACTGGGACCTCAGTCTTATGACTCAAACTAAAGCCTAAGCCTAAGCTGATGAAGCCTAAGCAGATCTGAGATGACAGAATCAGGACCAAGGATCTTTTATACAATTTCATGTCCATTTTGACAAGTTGGCATTCAAAAAGTAATTAGCATGACTTTGAAGGAGGTCCATCAATGGTACTTAGCTATACGAATTAACATAAGACCATTTGCATGTTCCTCCACCATTCACAGTACACTTCAAAGAGGGATGAATACTGAGAAATCCCATGTTTACAATTTATTTAAATGCTAGGATGTTCTTTTGATCTCTGAACTATTAGAATACAGCATAGACAGGGACTACTAGTTGATTACATTGTCGACCCTACTCATACATATGTAAATACCCAAACATTATCTCCTCACATGTCTTTTCAGGGTTATTTATTTTGCAGGATGTTTAACCCTTTCTAGCCATGTGTCACAGAAATATACCCAGATAATCCTGGCAAATGACCTGCATCCACAAACTGCAGAGGAGGGCACAAAACCTCCAAGGTCACTGACTATCTGACCTGGGGGGAAAAATTCCTTCCCGACCTCACATATGACAATCAGTTAAACCCTGAGCATGGGAGCAAGAAGCAGCCAGCCAAACACCTGAGAGAGAGAGAATGCTTGGTGACACCTCAGATCCCTGGCCCATTGTCCCACCTCCAGCCGTGGCCATCATGGAGGCTTCAGAGAAAGAAGATTTCTTTAAAAAAAAAACCCTCTCAGAACATATTGGGGGGAATCCCTCCTGATCCCTGCTGTTGGCTGGCTTGAAACCCTGAAGCATGAGCTTTAGGAATGTAAGACATAATCCAGAAGTGAACCTCAGGGCTTCTGCACTTTTCTCCCTACCATCACAAGTAACCCTGTCCGTGCCATTGTACTCATAAATTTGTCTGTCTCTCTCTTAAAACTAGTTGTCCCCAACAACTAACTGAGGCTGTTTGAGAAGGGAATTCAGCTTATACCTTTTCAGAAATTTCAGATCAATACACATAACTACTTACAAAAAAAAAGGGGAATGTGTGGTTTTATATCTCCTTCATTTCAACTGAAAAAGTATTCTGATCTGGAAATATTACAAACTGGCTGCCTGGTAAATGCAATTAAAGATTCTGACCATTTTAAAATAGAGGAGCTCAAAACTGATATTTGAAGCTGGTAAAATCCAGGAGTTTTAAATTTATGTTTACAGCACATAGGCTCTGATCATCCAGTGGAGCCATTGGGAATATGTCTATGTAGGAAACAGATTTAAACTCAATCCCTTCTCCCATACACACACAAATCAGTCTGACTCAGAGAGAAACCCCTCTGGACTTGGACCTGTGAACCGTGCTGGGAGCAGGGGTGTCAGAGCTCAAGTCCCACTGTGGTGTGGATCAAAGCCCAAGCATTTTGCGGTGTGGACGCAACTCAAGTCCAGGTCACCAGATTCAGGTCTGGAGAGTCTGCCAATGCTATCCCACAATACCTTGGGGCTGTATTTCCCAGCCCTTCAATCCCAAAACTTACCACTCATGTCCCAGGAACTGTAAGCAACCCCCTTTTTCAAAGAGAGCTACTCAGGGTTCAACCCTTCATTTCCACACGGACGGCTCAATGGGAAACAGAGTCAACCCTCATGTGTTAGCTATGGCTGGCACTGAGAAGTCCTGAATCAAGTGCCGTGCTAGCTGGCCCAAACAACGCTGCTGGATTTTGGTGAACCTCTGGTGCAAGAAGAGAAAGATGTTCAATTTCAATAAGAACGCAAGAAATGACCATGTGTACAAAACTATATTCAAGTGGCTGGCAGTGGCTGGAACAGCAGAACAATTCAGCACTACTCAGGCAACTGAAGACAGAATACCACAAAGTCAAGAATGCTAATGGCACCTCTTGGAACTCCCTGTCTTCCTGCCTCTTTTACAAGGAATGCAACTGGGTACTGGGAACTAGTGAGCACTGAGGCCACAGTGGTGCATGACAATCTGCTGGGCAGGGATGGCACCCTCATAACCACCCCATCACAGGAACCAACCAGAGGAGAGCCAGCCGCCAGAGGAAGGAAAAGAAATGCCCTTGGTGCTGAGGCTGGCAACTGAAGAGCCTATTGCCAAAGGGCAATTAAAGCACAGCCTGGGTATATACTCGGAGGAGCTGTTTGGGACCAGCCCTGGGGAGCAGCCTGCTCCAGAACCAGCATCAGAGCTAGCACCAGAGCCACAGCCTGAGCTGGAGCCTGGTAAGTTTCTGCCACCATGTTTGTTTGTATTAATATATGGATGGGAGGGATTTCCTGTTTATATGCCTATTAAATAGTTAATTTAAGCTGGGATTTGGTGTGATTTAATTCAGGGTATCCCTCTTTAGCCCCCTGACCACATTAGATTCAAAATGGACACCACAAAAAAAGGGAAACACATAAGCAGTTATCATGACATTTTTACTAGTTACTGGTTGTTGTAAGTTGGGTTGGGGCATTCAATCAATAGCCCATCTAACACAGCACACCTAGTAAATCGGCAGCACCCTGATTGTCTTGGACTGCTGTGAACTGAGTCCCAAAAAACCTGGCTGTTATGAGTCCAAGCAAAACTGGAATGTGTATTTGGTCCATTGCTGGCTTTAATATAGGGGTACAAGTTATAGTGGAGATGGCTGTCTGGCTGCTTTAGGAATCCCCAGGGCAGTCAGTCAGGTCTGGGCATTGATGTAGGGTGCTTGTAAGGAGGTGTACTGCGTTTCTGTGCTAAACCAACATCTTGTTGATTTTACCCCGAATTTTCACCCATTGCTGGCAAGCAAAAGTGGACTTCTCATGGAATAGGTATTCCAGACACTTGGCTACACTCTGGGGCAGGATTAGAGTCACAAGCCCCCTCCAGTCGAAGATGTGCTGGTCAGTCACTAGACACCTACATATCTCCTTAGCGTATATGGATGGCTGTCCTCCGCTGGCCTGGAACAGAAGTTCATGCTTCAACTCAGGGACCTCCTGAATATCAATGTTCTCCAGAGCTTGCCCTGCCTGACAGGATTAAAAAAAGCATAGCTAGTAGCTAGAGCACTCATAGGTTTGTCTACCAGCACCCTAGAAAAAATGAAGAGGATAAAGAAATAATTTCAATTGAATTTTGTATAATTGCCATAATGTGTGATGGCTTTCAGTGCTGCTCCAAAGAATGTCTGAAGTGGCCTGTGTTTTTTGTGGGATTGAAATACAGGCCATTGATAAAAATTTGATCTTTTGACCTTGAATTAAAGTGGCCCCTTTCACAGAGTGGGGAAATATAATTTATTATCATGGTCAGACAATGTACTCACTCTTTCTTCGATCAAGGGCCTTCTACCACCACAGGGCACCAGGAGCTTGGGAATGCTGACCAACCTACTGCAAGCAAAGAGGAAGGGTCCTAGATGAGCTGATGGGGGAGGTGCTAGATAAAACAAATCAGCAGATAGAGTTCCAGAAGGACCACATGGAGTATCTAAATGACAAGGATGCAAGAAGGGTGGAAAGAGAGACAGAGGCTGCACAGCATGCAGAGAAGTTAGTGGACAGATTCATGGAGCATGACCAAGGTTAAGGATAGAAGGGAGGTTGCAGCAGAAGAAGCTGTTCGAGCACTTGTGCTCAGGGCTACCACCCTGCTGGCTCCAGTGCCACCTTCAGCTCCTGCCCCATGTCCTAAGTCCCCTCTGCACTGTCAACCCTGCAAACTATGCATCCTTTAGACAATTAAAGGGGGAAGGAAGGTTGGACCGTGACATAGGAAATGAACATTAGCACATGGAATTCAAACATACCATGTGGATTCATCCACCCCAGTCCAGTCCCTGTGCATGTGTGCAAAATGCATCAGAAAGGCCAAGGAAAACAGGGACAGGGGACACCCAGGAATGGCTGGATATGTCATTTGACTGTTTTAGCACTGAGTCTGTTTGTTACGCTGCATCCTTTGATGGCAGTTTGTCTGTCTTTCTGGTTCTTACATTGGTATGTAAATACCTGTGTAAAATAGCGTTGAATGTGGCACACAAGGCTATAATAGCAAATGGCACAAACTTGAATGTCCTCACATGCCCATTCTCAGTAACTTTCACAATAAAAAATTTACAAACCGTCATCATAGTAATCCATAAACTGTGAATTGCAATACGTGGCCAGTATTGATAAAATGTGTAACACCAGATCTCCATTCATTTCATAAAAGTGTTTACAAAATCCACAATATCTAATATCAACACATTTACAAAAATCTTCCCAGAGCCACCCCATATCCATACAGAGCACAACCTCAAATACCATTTCATTCCCCCTCATGCATGTAACCATGCAAACCCATTATGTGGGTGCACAAAGCTTCCCTGGTTTTTATTGCACATGTGGATCCAGCACTAGTCATGAAAGATGAAATGTCTGGTTATGTATATTTGTTTAAAAATCTAACAGTGTTCTGAGTCCATTCCTGACAAAACGGTTCTCCCTTGTCCTCACAGACACTATGCAGAACACAGCAGACCACTACAATGTGGGCTGCTTTGGATGACACTGGCATCCAAACAGTTTTGAAGGCAGATACAACAGGATTTCAATCTGCCAAATACACTTTCCACCACCATCCTACGGTTACTGAGTGAGTGATTGAACGTTTTGTCAGATCCTTGTTTCCTAAAATATGACTGACAGCATGAGGTGGAGAGTTTCTTCCATGGGACTGGGATCCATATTGATGGCTCCGACTGCTGGAAGCCTGAGAACACAATGGGGCTCTACTGGATGTGTTAGTGAGCTTAAAACCATTCAAAAAGCTTCCAGTCAACTCTCATGGGATGGACAGGCAAGTTCTCCCTCAACCCATTATGAAACAAATCCTTGAATGGCTTCCACAGGTGAGGGTATAAGAACCCTGGGATATGATAGTATACACCCACAGAAGCTGAGGCTGTGACTGGGTCGGTGAAGTCCAGTATGGATGCATCAGTACACTTGTGAGGCCCTGAAGTGCAGGCTTGTAACTACCAAGTCTACAGGCATGGGTCATACATGCTTGACCTTAATGTGCTGTGTAGACATACCCTATGGTGCCCGGGGTCAAAGGGATCTGCATGTATATAGTCAGTTACAGGATTGGGGCCATAGTTTTTGCTTGTGTATATAACAAATGGGCAAAGCGATTTATCTAGAATATCAACAGCAACAATAAAAATTTTAAAACACCCTGTGACCTTGTTATCCAATTTCATCCAGGAGAAAATGTATATAGATCTCTGGATGTTGGGGTTCACAGTGGAAACTTCAATTTAACCCTAAGCACTGCATAGCTCTGCAAATGTGACACTAGAATAACTACCGTATAGCTAGTGAAGCGTTGTCACAATATGTTTTAAATATGAAGGCATTAATTTCTTAAATGTGTTTCACCTTTCTTCATGTATCAGGTTTTTTAACTGGGATAATTTGACAGCAGCCTTTGGTTTGTCTGAAAGATTTTTCTGGTGCTAGCTGCACACCTGCGTCTGTCCATGCATTAAACCTTGACTGTAGGACTCTCATCACAAATGAACTGTCAGATCATTACTATGTTTGATGCAGTATAATCTGTCTTGAAATTAGAATTGGTCCATCCAGGCTCGAATTTCACTTGCTACTGAGGCTAATACCCAGTTTGAATATGCATTCATGGAGATTCACATCCATTTGGAATCCAGAGGGAGTACAAGTTAGGAGCAGATTTTCTGAATTAGCATGTCGAGAGGGAAGGGTCCTTCATTTCAACTGCTGCAGATGCCTCTCCCTCTTGTTCATTACAATTGCATTTCATCAGCTTTATGATGTCCACATGTCAATTGAGTGTGAGGATTTTGCACACAAAAGAGCCGTAGGGAAAACGACTTCACTAGCTAATCAGCTGATTATCATACCTCAAATGGGCTGCAGTATGCTGCTCCCAATGCTGTATCAGTGAGAGTGGAATTGAAGATTAAGACAGCAAAGAAAGAAGATGCTACAACCCAGTTTAAAAAAATCAAATAGGAATTTGTCAGGGATAGAAAGAAACAAATATAGCCAGGACAAATGCCTTTGAAATATACTGGGACTGATGAAGTAGAATGACTTATGTCCTTTCATCAAAAGGTGTGGGGGGTGAAAGGTTAATTAACTGTATTATCTGCCTGCTTATGCCCAGCTGTGTAAAGCTCAATAACACACTGTATCCAAGAATCCAGACCAGTTGCAAAAACAGCTTCTTCTAATAATTGAATTAGCTTCTGAGCAACCTGCATGTTCATGCAGCAAAACAGACTCTTCTCCATCTAACTCCCATTTGGATCAACTTTTTGGATGGAGCTCTGAAATGTACAGTTTTTTATAAACCAATTTACAGTAAATGATCAAAACAATAATAAAAATAGACATTACTGGAGACCCTTAAGAAATAGTTAACGATAGCTAACATGTATGGATTTCTTTAGCCTGTGTTTATAGATCTATAAGAACTAACATTTAATGGTTAGAGTGGGCTTTTTCTTTTTCGTCTGAAATTTACCAAAGTTTTATCCCAGCTCCCTGGAGTGTTCCTCAAGTCTATCTAAAATGCAGTTAGAGCAGAGGCTGTCTTTTGCTTCACAGAGCGTCTGCCTTATGCTTTCATCAGAGTAGTCTAACTCACACAGATGCACTATTTAACAATGCCATCCCCTGCTTTCATCAGAAGGGGGAAGGTTGCAGAGCTGAGCCCTGAAGAATAAGGGGGGCAGGTCCCCTGTGATCGGCGAAAGCTGAACATCGGTGCCAGTTTCCATCTGTCATGATAGCCTATCTCCGAACCTTCAATCTGTCAAAAGCTTGCTGCCTAGCTGAAGGCTCCAGGAGATTTGGTGCGCTAAACACATTTGACAACAGCATTATCACTGCAAGGAGCCCAGCAAAATGCCATCAATGTGTTAATTGTAGCTGGCTATGTAAAGTGTCGCTTCCCATATCATTTTACACCAGCTTTGCCTATTTTACAGCACCTAATTTTCTACACTTTACAAACCTATGTATTGTTCCTGTAAAAACATGGTCCTCTTTCATGTCACCTATGTTCTTTTGCCAGAGGTTTAATTTTGATTGAATACATCGCCCCAACAAAACAATGCCATCTACAAAAAATTTAAAGAATAAAATAAAGGGCTTGTAGAAAGCAATTGACTTCAGATTGCTGCTGTTCTAATTTGATGTCTCATTGGAGATTTTTTTCCTGGGTTTACACATTCTTTAATGTCTAAATGATTCACTTTGCTGCAGTTGCTCCAAACTCCTTTTGTCGGATATCTTTGTAACCCTGAGTTTTTCTTCCATCATGATGTGAGAACAGTTTTGTAATGATAAACAGGAGAGCACAGCATAAATAAATGAAACATCTCCCTTGAAGGTATGAAAGTAGTTTTTTGCACCCAAGTAGCTAATATTCAGTTCCTGGTACATGGTGCCAGGTGTTAAATTTCTGTAATTACAGTCACTAATGCAAATTAGATTCTTTTTCTGCTCATAAAAAATCAAATCCACATTAGAAAATAGCTATAAAATGTAATGACTTAAATGCTATAGTGTTTTACAAATCTCCCTGCATTTCTGTGGCAGATAATGCAATAAAACTAGGAAAGGATAATAAAATACAGTAGAAAGTTGTTATTTAAAGGTCTTTTGTGATTGCTTACTTAGGGATTTGGAATACTATTTTGCTTTCTTTCATTGTTAGAGAAATAAGCATGCTTACGATTCCATTTCTTTACCGGATCGGATATAAACAACGTCTGTTTTAAAATTGTTACCATAGCTATGAAGGCGTTATTGGAAAATATCATATGGTGACGTTTATAAATATAACTGCAACTTTTAATCATGAGAATTCTAAATGTGTGTGACAGCTTTTAAAAATGTTGCAGTGACCTAGACAGAGATTCTAATACTGAGACATAAGTGGATCTTTAAGTATCTTCCCCAAATTGACTAAGGTATTTATACCTATTTTCAAGCGTGCACGAAAGCTTTCAAAAGCAAACGGGAAAATAAGTCTAAACTATTGAGGTAAACAAAACCCAATTTGCTATCCATTTGAATGAAACTCTTTGTATATAATATAGCTTACATACGGCCCACAGCAATACAGAATGCATCAACGGGAAGCCGCAAAAGCCACGCATTTATCAACATTTAAATCCTAGCAGTGTTCCATTTACTCAGCTGCAAACTGCATAGTTCTTTCAGCTCCTGCCAAGTACCCAATAAAGATATTAAATTAAAATCCTAATGAAACTTTAAGTCCTAGATGAATAGGATATTTTGTGCAGCGTAAAGGAAGTTATGATTAAAATTAACATTTCTGAACTCATTTGTAGACTGTACTCTGCAGTTTACTTACTGCATCTTTTCTAAAGGAAGCATAAAAGAAATTTCATGGAATTCCTTTATAATAATTGCCTGGGAACAAAAGCCATGGTGAAGAGGCTACCCCCCTTCCTTGCAAACCTTTGATGACTATACTCCCCTCTCCCTTCTCCCATAAGAAAAAGTGTTCAGAGTTTTAAATGGGATTTTAGTAGATTCTATACAGAATGTGATACTTTCAGAGCATCATTGGGACAGAAGCAATAGCCCACTTGTATACTAGGACGACAAGTGTGGAAGAAGGGCCTGATCCAAACTCAGCAGAAGTCAGTGGAAAGACTGACTGAATCAGACTCTAAATGCCTACATACACAGATAGACTATCCAAAACTAAGCCATGGATCTTTCAAGTGGAAAGTTACTATACTTAGAATTCTCAAATCCCAGGGACTACTGGGTTATGGTTAGCCATTCTTACCTGGAATCTGAACATCCTCATGGCGGGGGTAAGGGAGGTATAGTAAACTTTTAATAACTTGTTGGGAAAATAATTGTTTTTCTACAAATCAGTTTTATTTGGAGACTATGATTATTTAGAAGATTAGTTAGCTTTGCTATCATTTGAATATGTAGGTAATATTTCATTAGCTGTATACTATCCTGCTCAATTCAGCCAAGGTTTTCAAGTGACTAATGGTTGGCTATCTCAATTTTTGGGTACCCAATCTGAGATTCCTCAGAAGCCTGATTTTTTTAGAAACTTCCGAAGACCTGGCCTCTGAAAATTAGGCCTCTCGAAGGATCTCAGATAGGGCACCCTAAATCACTAGTCACTTTGAAAAGGTCCTAAAAATTTATCAGCAGTTCGTTCAATGCAAAGAATAGCATTTTAGGTGTATTCCTTGGGTAACTTGTTTGATGCATTCTACAAAATGCCTCTTCTCAAGCACAAGTGGGCTGGAATTTAAAAACAAAATCCACCCTAAAAATAAACAGTTATTTAGGGCCAGAGTAAGGGGGTAGCGGTGTGGTGTGAAGAGCATCTTCCATGGGGCTACTCTGCCCCCTATCCCACATGTGGCCAGGAGCGGGTGAGAAGGGTTGAGTATAGCTAGAGCCTGGTCTCCATCCCACCCGCCTCCCACTAGCCTATGTAGCTGTGATAGCATGCCAGGGGCTACACGAAGTACAATACAGTGCTGTCACAGGGTACATTCCACCCTTCCACATACATACCCTGTGGGGTTACCAGGAGAGAGAATGTAATTCTGAGTCCAGTCTGATTTCCAGTCTCCTCCTGGGGCAACCCAACAATGTGCTGCCCATACACATGCTAAAGCCACAATAGAGTCCAATTCAGTAGCTATTCTATGTGGAAATTCCCATTTTAGCCAATGGGAGTATGACATTTGGTGCAGCTGCAGGATCAGGTCTTAACGTAAAAAACATAATTCAAGAGAATATTTTTTTAAAGTTTGAAACTTGTATGTAGGGTTATAGACAGCCATTCTGGGTCAGATTTTCTAAAATAGCCTCTAAGTTTGCCCATCCAAGGCCCCAGGCATGCAAGGCAACCTTGAGTGTCCTCCATATAGATCAATTTGCAGGAGTCAGGTCCAGGTGTCCAATTGTTGCATGCAAATAGCACTTATGCACCCAAATCAGGAAGTCAGCCGTATGACTATCCAATCTGAATGCTCGAATGCTATCATGGAACACAAATCTGATATTTGGGACATTACAATACTCGAGGGCCCAAAATCACATGCTACAGATCATTTTTCAGGGTTTTGTGTTTTAAACAAAATCAGCCACCACTATTCATTTCCCAGCTGAAACCAGCATCTAAAATTAGTCTCTTGCTGCCTACTCAACTTGAAAAGAGTACATGATACGAGAGACGCTAAGCTTCCAACAGAAGAGACTGAGGAGTCCTTGGATTTTCATTCGCCACTTTATTCTGACCTGACAGTTTTCAATTACATATTTAATCCCTGTCCATCTTTTAAATCTACTCCCATGCTGCTGGCAACTCACTGTGAGAAGGAAAAAAAAATACCTCTTTCCTCATCATGACCTTATTCTGGGCCTGCTTCTTTACTTAGGGTATGTCTACATTACTTTTTAAAACCCACAGGGATCATACCACTACCTCACTCCCTGGGCTTCAGAGCCTGGTCTCCACCCTTGAGCTGCAAGGTCCACAGTGCTATTTTTTGCACTGTAGCATAAGCCCAAATCTGTAGACCGGGCTGTGAGATTTACTGCCACAGGTTTTAAAACACAGTGTAGACATATCCTAAGAGAAATTTGTACAGCACTTTGCAAATGAGGTTTATGGTCAGATTCACCCCCCTTCAGTGTGTGGGGTAGTGATGTCAAAGAGGGGATTCACTTCTGGAAATCAGCAGCTTTAAATTCCATCTGGGGCTACCTGCTGGCTGAAGCTACCTGGGACAGCTGCTGAATCAGCCTTCTTCATATCCTCTCAGACTAGCTCCACCCAGTCTTGGGCAGATAGCAGCTGGCTCCCTCATCTCTGGAAGAGTGTGGAATGCATTGCTGCACCCCACACTCCATGAGGATTTGCTACTGTGGATGAGACACAATCTGGATTGTACCAAAGGAAGTGCAGCTGTCATATTGACTTCTTCCCAAATACTATGTTAGTGGGTGCACTAGATGCCCATTGCCTGATATTTAGTAGAGATGGACTAAAGAGAGATACCTCACGAACTGAATTTTTAGTTTTGTAAAAGTAAACCAAAACAAGTGGTGATTTGTAGGTGATTACAGATTTTTCCAGTCAAGCCTTTTAATTGAGTTGTTTAGTTTCATGTGTATATGGAGTTGCAGATCTTTACGTGGTGTAAATCAGCATAGTGGCACTGAAGTCAATGTAGCTACATCAATTTATACCAGCTGAATAATCTGTTATTTTGTTTTTGTCATATTATCAAAATAGGTACCGGCGTGATTTCGGTTTTGCAGAACCTTCAGTCAGGATTTAGTTTTACAAAACAAGAATCGGGATGTTTTCCATTTTATCTGAACCACCAAAGTTTGAGCAATGGGATTGGTTTCAGTGTTGGCTCATCACTAGTATGCAGTAATCTGGTTTTGGACATGCTGCCTTTTTGAAGTTCTAGAAGCATACCAACAGCAAGAGCTGAGAAAAGACTCAAAAAATTGTTTGCAATTATCCACTGCAGTACAAATTGTGAATTATCTTTTGTCATTGCTTTTTGCAAATATTCTAGCAGACAAATACACTAACAGAAATGTTTTTGTAAAGAATTAATTTAGGGACCTTTAGTGAAGAGTTACAGCAAGGAAATCTTGAATTTGAAATTCAAGTACTAACACCAGGACCCTAATTCTAAGAGTTATAATCAAACTAATCAGAGAACAGAAATAATGCCATGTGACCTTGTACACAGTCAAAATGAACCAATACTTCTTGAATTTCAAATAGACTCATAGACTTTAAGTTCAGAAGGGATCATCATGATCATCTAGTCTGACCTCCTGCACTTTGCAGGACACAGACCCTCACCCATCAACTCCAGTAATAGACCCCTGACCTCTGGCTGAGTTACTGAAGTTCTCAAATCAAGGTTTAAAGACTTCAAGTTACAGAGAATTCACCATTTACACTAGTTTAAACCTGCAAGTGACCAATGCCTCATGCTGCAGAGGAAGGCGAAACCCCTCCCAGGGTCTCTGCCAATCTACCAGGGAGAAAATTCATTCCCAACCACAAATATGGTGATCAGTTAGACCCTGAGTTTGTGGGCAAGATGCACCAGGCAGATACCTGGGATAAAAATTTTCTCTAGTAACTCAGAGTCCTCCCCATCTAGTGTCCAGTCTCTGACCATTGATGATTTTTGCTTCTGGCAGTCGCTGATGGGCCACATGCCATTGGAGGCAGTCTCATTATATCATCTGCACCATAAACTTATCAAACACAGTCTTGAAGCCAGTTCGATGTTTTTCCCTGCACTGCACCCCTTTGAAACCTGTTCCAGAACTTCACTCCTCCTTTGTCTAATTTTGAGCCTAAACTTGTTGATGGCAAATTTGTATCCATTTGTTCTTGTGTCCACATTGGCACTTAACTTAAATAATTATATAATTCATCTCCCTCCCTGGTATTTATCCCTCTGATGTATTTATAGAGAGCAATCATATCTCCCCTCAGCCATCTTTTGGTTAGGCTAAACAAGCCAAGCTCCTTGAGTCTCCTTTCATAAGGTAGATTTTCCATTCCTCGGATCATACTAATAGGCCTCCTCTGCACCTGTTCCCGTTTGAATTCATCTTTCTTAAATATGGGAGACCAGAACTGCACACAGTATTCCAGATGGGGTCTCAATACTGCCTTGTATAATGGTATTAACACTTCCCTGTCTGTACTGGAAATACCTCGCCTGATACTTCCTAGGACTGCATTAGTCTTTTTCATGGCCGCATCACATTCACGGCTCATAGTCATCATGAGATCAACCAATACACCCAGGTCTTTCTCCGTGTCGCTTCCAACTGATATGTGCCCATCTTATAGAAAAAATTATTCTTGTTAGTTCCTAAATGTATGACTCTGCACTATTAAATTTCATCCCATTTCTATTACTCCAGTTTACGAGGTCATCCAGATATTCTTGTATGATATTCCAGTTCTCCTCCGTAGTTTTGTCATCCACAAATTTTATTAGCAATTCTTGTGCCAAGGTCAGTAATAAAAATGTTAAATAAGTTTGGTCCCAAGACTGATCCCTGAGCAACTCCACTAGTAATGTCCCTCCACCCTGATAATTCACCTTTCAGTATGTCCCGTTGTAGTCTCCCCTTTAAACAGTTCCTTATCCGCGTTTCAAGTCCCATATTACTCCCCATCATCTCCAATTTAACTAATAATTTCCCATGTGGAACTCATCAAATGCCTTCCTGAAATCCAGGCAGAATAGATCTACAGCTAATATTTGCAGTACTACTTCTTCACAAACAGAGAATCAGGGCTTGTCTACACGGCACTGATACACAGCACATTAGACAGGTGTGATTTGTAACATGCTATATGTGAAATGTCCCATGTAGACCCTGCTGGCATGAACTAAAGGGTACCTAGTTTGTGTTACGACTTGATGTCCTTTACTGTGCTATGTAGACAAGGCCTGAGTCATGATGTTTTCAGTTAAGAACTTCAAATAACAGATACATTTGCAAAAAATCACAAGCTCTCAGCAGACAAGCAAGGAACAAATTGACAAAAAAGAAAAAAGGAAAAAATATTGGAATATTTTATTTGCCATTATTTATTTGTTCAGCTCTGTATTCAGCACCAAGAAAATAAATTATCCATATTTTCCCTTTATGTATCATTCAGATTTTCTGGTCAGTAATTCAGTACATTGCTTATATTATTTCTATATAGACGATAACAGCGATAGTTAAAATATGCAAGATGAACACAATATCACAAGTCTATGCTTTCTTCCCTCCTCTCTGCCTTTTTTAAAGTAATAAACATAAATGTGTCTGAATTACCAAATCCTGATCTATAATGGATTCTGAATAAAAAATTTCTCATACTAAAAGGACATTTAGATTCAGTGTTCTGAGTTCAGCCCACTATAGAGTGAGCCTGGGTTGGAAAATTAGGATGGGGTGAAATCTCAGTTCCACTGAAGTCAATATGAGTTTTGCCACGCTAATGGGGCCAGGATTTCACCTTGAGTCTTAATCTGTATCTGAACGTCCCAAAATCCAGGGGAAGAGCAGCGACATCTGTTGTTCCAGTCTGGAACCATCCTGAGCAATGAAGAAAGATAAACAGAAAAATCAAAGATGTTTGCTATAACTTTTTATTTCTCATTAAGAACCTCTGTGCATGCAAAGCAAATCTTACTTGTATACATACATAAAGTTTTCCTCAACAATCATCAGACAAAAATATGTCTCCCTTGTTAGTACCTCTCCAGACAATCTGGGATACATGTCACGCCCCTTTCAACCTTTGTGTGTGGTTCCTTTCATGTCAGCAAGAATTCCAAAGCCCTTTATACTTCCTGTGTTGGCCGACACAGTCAGTAATGTGGTTTGGAGTACTTGGTGGAATGAAAAGAGTATCCTCTTGAATCAGAGAAATAAAGATGGAGGTAATCCAGAATAACAACAAATAGCTTTGTGAGTCTCGTAATTAAGACAGGAGTGACATTCAAATGCAGCTTTGACAAAATGTGGCAAATTACTATATTCTTTGTGGGAAAGGATATCCTCTTCCAATGCTTTGTCTGTACTCTTGGGAACTCACCACATTCACTAAAAGTCAAAATGGGATTTTGTACCCTCTCTTCCTTCACCTTTTTTTCCTAATATGAGGAAATGATGTTTATCAAAACGTGCTAATTTATGGCATTGTGGGGGAAAATGAAACCTGCTTTCAACCCTTATTTTTGTAGGCAGCTTTATAAGATAGTAACATTAGAAATCCCCCCCCACTCTCTTTGTTATTTGCTAAACAGGACATGTTCTTTTTCCAGCAAAATATAAAGCAGGCAAATGGCTGCTCATTGTCTTTTTTTTCAAACATGTTGTACATACAATTCTCTCCCAGATAATAGCTCCTTCTATCATCCATGATTTATCATTGTCAAGCCTCTTTATATTTTATTTCCTCTTTATCTGTTTTGCTGGAAATCTATCCATTTTAAACAGAGGGCCTGGATTTCATTAGCATACACAGCATATTCCTGAACAGACTAAGCCATGTATTGTTTTGAAAGAATAGGGTACTGCTTGTATTGGTGTGTTTTTCCTCTCTTTCTCTCTCTTTTTTACCCTTCTAAACCATTATAAAGTAAGTACCATAGGTATCCTAGGTAATTAGCCATTACAGTACTGTCAGAGAGGGTTCCGCAGTCAATACAGAGATAATTTGGGCAATGGTGAATGACATGTTGTCCAGACTTTTGGGATAATCAAGGACACATCCAGCTGTACCAGACATCTGTCAGATCCATGAATCATTTCAAGTAGCTTTGCAATAGCCAGGCAACTGGAGCAAAGATAAACATTCCAATAGCATGCAATCACCAAGATAAATACGACTTCCACTGTAAAACATTTACCTGCTCGATACTGCAAGCATGTAATACAAGACAGAAGGGGCAGCACAAACATTTTCCAACAGTAAAGGGATATAAATATAAAAAGTAATTTCACATAGTAATGAGAAGAGTGGAAAATACTAAGTGATTGGAATTATTTGGGATGGGAGAGGTAAATGAGAAACCTCAGACTAAATTTAGCTCAGTCTAAGCAGTGCAACCTCCTTTTTATCAGTGGGCTTGTATTGTTAACGCCAGTTTGAATATATCCCCCTAGTCTCTAGTATATGGATTTTGCTTATATGTGGTAAGACTCTCAATTATTCTACTTCCCCATGAGTGGGAATAAGAAGACATAAACCACTCCCTGACTTCCTTATGCTGGCGACCTATATTGCAGGTAGCGGCATAGTAGGGTGGAGAGAGAAGCCAGTGCGGCACCACTCCTCTACACTACTATAGATTATAGACTGGGACCTGGATTAGGACTCATGAGGATATGGATCCCATTTCCAGTTCTGCCACTGAGCTGCTGGGTGAACTTGGTCAAGTCACTTCCCCTCTAGTGCCTCAGTTCTCCCTCTGTAAAATGGGGATAATGACACTGACCTCCTTTGTAAAGCACTTTGAGACCTTCTGAGGAAAAGTGCTAGATAAGAACTCGACATTACTATTACTCCCCCTGCTGTACAGGTAGACAGGGAGTGGATGAGCAAGGCTGAAAAGTGGGTGGAGCCTTGGATCTACCCCCCTCATGCACCAGCTACAAAGCTGTACAGATTATTTCTACCTCCAGGAGCCATGAGGGACCCAGGAATTAGACTGTGATTCGGAGTCACAGTCTGGTTCTTGGTCTGCTCTGGGGGCAGCACAACTATCGTTCCTACTTATTGCAAAGCTACAGTTGGGCCCACAATGAACTGTTTGAAATAATTTCATAAAATGCCATTACTATGGTGTAAGTGATATTTCTAAACAGGAGCAAGACAGCTGCCAGAAGAGATTCTTGCCATTAGCAATCTTCAGTTTAAATGTTAAATTCTTCAAATTGCTTATTCCTCAGTTGGCTCCTAACATTTAATTAATTAATTGAATGCATCCGATGAAATGAGCTGTAGCTCACGAAAGCTTATGCTCAAATAAATTTGTTAGTCTCTAAGGTGCCACAAGTACTCCTTTTCTTTTTGCGAACATTTAATTTGTTCCTTGTATCTTTTGGAGTAGAGCAATATGGGGACCGTCTCTTATTACAGGTAGTTTCACAGTGGAGTACTGCCATGGTGAGTGTGAAAAGCCTTTTGAAGCTCTATTGGAGAACCTACGGGCAGAGATCAGCAAAGAACTCAGGGAGTGGCAGGGAGCAGTTCAACTGGGAGACACAGAACGCAGATGGTGGAAAGTTAAGTGCAAGGACTGATGTGGCATGCTGGTGATGTGAAAATTAGTGACAGCCTTTAGAGAGACAAGGTGGACCTTTTATTGGACCAACTTCTGTTGGTGAGAGAGACAAGCTTTCGAGCTTATACAGAGCTCTTCTTCAGCGATAGCCTTTGGCAAGTGAGAGAAAGAATTGCTTGTGAGACATCAGAGGTTGTGACTGGCATGCTGGTCGCTTTTTGCTTACAAACCAAGAGCAGTTGAAATATCTGGGGAGAAAGAGAGTGAGTGCCACAGAGAAAATGCTATTGATTGAGGTGGTTACGTAATTTCCCATAATAAAGAAATGGGTCTTGAGAAGTTTGCAAGTGCACAAAGATATTGGGATGTCCTCTAAAAACAGGTGTAGTCCTTTGGCTTGCTCTCCTGCTCAGGTATGCTTTACATATCTCAGGCCTTTACATGGCCTCTAAACATCATTGCCCAAGTTCATCAAACTCTTGAAATGTAGGTAATGCGGTCACCGATACCAGCAGCTTCTTCCTTGGCAATGAAGTCTTCCTTTCATCTCCATATCTAGTGATGATGGAAATCCTATGTCTGCTTTGTTTGTGATGTTCAAGGATTAAAAATTAGATGATACATGGCGTGAATGATTTTGTCAGGAACTAGCAATCCTGGTTTTTACAAAACCTGGCTCAAAGGCATCATATATCTTTTTAGGAAAATGACCCTGCTCAGATCAGTGTGACTTTGGAATGTTCAAGGCATCAAGCCTATCCTTGCAGGATCTATAGTGACCTGAGTATATAACTCTCACCCATGCTCTCACCCCTTCCTCTTACTGTCTTTTTGTAGCAATCGCATTGACTATTACATGTGATTTTGTAGCAGTGATTAAATACTTGTACTGCACTTCCTAGAACATCAGGTGCAATTTTCTCTTTGTAGGCCTGGTGCTTTCACTGTAGTCTAATCTTCTCTTGGGTTTGCAATTGTATGTGTCTTTTGAGCATGAGTTATGTGTGTTCATGACATCCAGTCTCACATGACTGCTGATGGCCTCTTAATGGCACAGTTTGCATTGAATTGCAGCTTTTGTAATGTCTACCATCTCTAATTCAAGCACTGATAAAAGGTAGTTGTTACTAATTGGGACAAGTGACATTTTTTCCCTTCTTTATTTCTGTTCTTTCAGTTTCCAGAGTTCCTAGTTACAGGGACATTTTTGACTCTGAGCTTTCATTTGAGGGTCATGTTTACTAGATTGTGAAACTCTTCTTAACATCTCAGTATAGGAGTTTCTCCTGGTTGTCACCCATGCTGTCATGTCAAGATGCTGAGCCTCTATACTGATACTTTTTCTATTAATACACTATTACTATATTAATACTCTATTATAATATTAGTATTATTCAGGCCTTTCTTGTTTTAAACCAGTTTTGGCTGGTTGATTGTAATTCATGTTGTATAGGTCTTCCTGAGACATTCTTCAAGCATCTGCAGGTTGGGAGCAGAACTCCAGAACAGAATTCTCCCTGCAGCCAAGAGCTCTGCGCACACTCATTATTCCTATGCTGAGAGAGCTTCACTAATTCCCCATGCTGCTGCAGAAAACCTTTTAAGTTTTTTGCTTTTGTACATGGCTTTGCATGGCTGTGCTGATTCATACATGTAAAAGCTTGCTACTCTTAATTCCAAAGGGGCATGCATAAGTCTAGCTTAATAGCGCTCTTAGCCATTGGAACTATTAAAATTATCATTTAGGTTTACATTTTTTATGTACATTGGCCTACCTCTTTGCAACTCTTATCCATCACCGAGAGACACTCGGGGCCTGATTCTGATCTCTCTTACACAGGTTAAATGTCACTGATGTCATTGGGCCAGATTCTGTCACAGGCTAAGCTCTGTTCAGTGCAAAGCCCAGAGATGGCAAAGGAATCTTCAGGCAAGTTTTGTGGCCTCCAGAGTCAAGGACAGCTCATCTCCAGGCTAAGTCCCCTACTGCAGCTTTAATAATCATGAAGGCTGCTTTAATCTGTGCCAGGTGCCAACAAACTGAAGTGGCGTTTACAGCACTTGGGGCACCACAACTCTGGGGAACCACTATGGTGGCTCTAAACAATTGGAGGATTTCCGTAGATAAGAAGAATCCTCTGCTGGCGGTATGGCAATTTTTCACCAGGAAACTGGTGCAAAGCTGCTCTAGGAAACAATTGAATCTGGTTGTGTGGCGTTAAACTAGTGTAAAACTCATGTGAATGGGGAGGAGAATCAGGCCCTGCATCTTTACCCCAGCTTAAATCATCTAAAGACTTAACTATCTATTATTGCCTTTTCATAATATGCTTTAATTGCTATTGATTTGTATGTTTGGAAATTGCCCTGAGCAGATCAAGGCATACAGTCTGTGTTTGCTGCTGATCATTTACTCTGCAGTCCCCAATCTGCTCTGTTCCGCATCTTGGAAATGATCCTGAATTCTTTTCTCAGGCAAAATTCTAGAGCCATCAAAGGGAGTTTTGTCTGAGAAAAGAATGCAGAAAGCCGGTCCCTTATTTATCTCTCTCCAGCACTCCTGGTGTTGCATTGCACCTATCTTCCACCCAGCAAGGTCACCCACCTTTCTAATAAAAAGAAAAGGAGTACTTGTTGCACCATAGAGACTAAGGTATCCGAAATGCATCCGATGAAGTGAGCTGTAGCTCACGAAAGCTTATGCTCTAATAAATTTGTTAGTCTCTAAGGTGCCACAAGTACTCCTTTTCTTTTTGCGAATACAGACTAACACGGCTGCTACTCTGAAACATCACAGTGAAAATTACATTCAACAAAAAGGAATGAAAACTCGTGAGACACAGTGTTTCAGTGTCTGAACTCTGTAAAGGAGACTACTCCAATGGAGATTACAGTGCAATCCAACCATTTAACACATGCAAATACATTTCAAATTTTGCAAATTTCAAAATCTTGAAACTCTCCCTTGACTTTAGTTAATCTGCACAACATGTGGATAACTAAACATTTGGTACATAAGGAAGTTAATGAGCTATAAATATCATTGAATACTGGTGGTTAGCTTACCAATATGATTCAGGATGTGAGTGAGGGGAGAGGCAGGGGGCCTGTAGGCAGAAGATCAAACCCACATGCAGAGGGGATGTTTCAAACCTTCAGCCCCAACCCCCCTCAAAAGCCAGTACCTAAGAGCGCCGAGTCCTGTGTCTTGCCCTCGCTGTTTAACTGGAATGCTCTGCTGTGACTGGGGAGTTCTCTTGGCACATCCAGGGCGTGATATGGCCCCGTTATTGCCCTGATGTCTCGCCAGGTGCTCGCTGTCAGTGCCTGCTGGTGGCTCAGGCAATCTCCTCATCCTTCATCCCTGCTGCAGGGAATGGGTGGCTTTGGTTTGGCAGAGTGGAGCCAGGGCCCAGCTCACTAGGATAATTACACAATAGCCGAGGATCTCAAAGTACTTTACACAAGGGGGGCAGCGCTACTGCGGCCCCTTGGAAAAATTGCTTGGGTGCAGGAGCCAGCACAAAAGGGGCTGGCTTCTCCTGTGCGGCCGCATCGTCCCTGCCATGAGTACTGCAAGCCGGCAGTCATGAAAGTCACCTGACTGGTACCCAAGCCCCTGTTTGCAGAGGGGGCAGAGAGGCTTGCCTGTGGTCACCTGGCTTTGCAGTGCTGGAAAACCAGCCCGGCCTGAGGTTTTGTCCTGTGGGCCCCTCGCACCCGAATCTCCCTTTTAAACCAACAGGTTCCTAAGCCCCTAGAACAGCCAAGTGTTCACTGACTCTTAGTATTACGGTAGCGCCTGTGGGGCCCTCTGGGCTCAGGTCCCTGTTGTGTTTGCAAACACAGAGTAAGACAGTGCAGGACTAGGTTCATGCAATCCGGGGCCCTAACGCATGGGCCATCCCTGCGCCATGGCCCCATCCCCACCTGAAGAGGCAGATGTCAGGAGCAGTGATTGGAGTGGGGGAGTCTGCTCCCCATCTTCCTCCTCCCCACCAAGAGCATCAAAAAGGAATCGGTGCCCCTTGAGAGTACCAGGTCCTCTCTCTCCCCCTGCCTGGAGAGGCAGAGGCAGTAGCCAGGGCATATCTGCCTGCACCCATTGCTCTCTTCTCCTGCCATTTAGGGTATGTCACTTGATGGAGGATTCTCTGCTCCTTGAAGTCTTTAAGCCACGATTTGAGGACTTCAATAGCTCAGACGTAGGTGGGGTTTTTCGAAGGAGTGGGTGGGTGAGATTCTGTGGCCTGCGCTGTGCAGGAGGTCGGACTAGATGATCAGAATGGTCCCTTCTGACCTTAGTATCTATGAATCTATGAATCTATGAATATTATGATCCCATTAATAAATAAAGTCTTTGTTCAGATGACTTTTTTTTCTTTGGTGTTAGGTAACTCAGCCTGGCCCTTTTAGGTGATTCAGAGTGGGAGAAAATAAGACAGAGAAAATTTCCTCATTCCCTCCTGTCCCTTATATAGATGGGCAAGCAGGACCACAGTGACATCACTATGATTAACCCTTAACTGTTAAAACAGGCATGCAAGTCAGTTTGATTGGATGGCAGGTCTCCATGGAGGTTAGGGCAGACATAACAGCAGGGTCATTTCTCAGGGCACAAAATGGGTAAAGGCCAAGTTGCTCAGCAGCCCTTGTAGCAGTATTTGATGCTGAAGAGGAGGAGGGGTACCAAGTGAAGTCAGACAATAAGATGCTCAATGCAACACAGAAGGATTGGGAGTAGGATCGATCCCATTGCAAGAGTAAGTCTCCAAGGAAAACCTCCCCTCATGTATATCTGTTGTTGATAGTTTGGCAGTGATAAATAGAACTGCACTAATCTGGGGGTAAATATCTGAAATAATTGTATGTGTATGTTTTCCTTCTTTACAAGTTTGCCATACTGCTGGTAGCAAGACTATAAGGGAAGAGGGTTCCATATAAAAATGAAAGATAAGGGTAGGGATATTTGACCAACCTTTTTCACTATATGAGTGCTGACCTCATGCATAGATGTCTATCTTCAGAGACAATAATACAATAGGGTGAGTGTGGTAGCAATACAAATTATACTTTGCTGCATTTACACAATAACATTATGTGCTGGCAACAGAACTATCAGATATAGACCTAGATCACCACTTGCAGTGGAGACACCCTCCGGTGATGTGAGATCAAAGTGAGGAAAACTTGATGTGATTGTTCGCAGGCTTCTGCCATTCTCTCCATTAGGCCAAGGAGGAAACCTTGCTGCGCAACAAACAAGGAGTTCGATCTCCCAAATCACTTCAAACCCTCCCCTCCCTGCCCCCAATCTTCCCCTTCCGCGCCTCCCAAAAGGTGCTACAGAGGTTGCTGACATTCCTCTTGGAGCCAATCGCTCACCTTCCTTTTTGTTGGTGCTTAGTATTTTCTATTTTTGCATCCAGATACAATGTGCTTGGCACATATTAATAGATCAATAAAAAAGAAAGAACAAAAGTGGAAAGAAGGCTCATAGCTAGAACGAGCCAAGAGATGGGAAGAAAATTTCACAAAAATGTTCTGTTTGTTACAAGAAACCAATAAATATTTTCCTCCCATCAGCCCAATTGACCTCAAAGGGTCCAGTCCAATTCCTCTAAAAAAATATATTTTTAGAAGTCAGAAGGAACTTTCTATAAACATTTCATTAAAAAGAAAATTAATCATATGGACCCAATGTGACTCTACTGTAAACAAATGCAACCTTGTTGACTTGAACTAAGTTGCATCTGCTTACATCAGGGCTAAAATGGGCCTTAGATATCTATCACACTCAACAGTGCTTATAACATCTAACAGAAATATCATAAATACAAGCTGTTAAATATAATTGCATTATGTAGGTTCCCCAGATTTCATCAGCTTTCCAGGATGAATATTGCTTACAAAGCAAAAAGACTAAATAATAAAGCAGTTTGGGTGCAGTGTCAAATCATGACAATATTACCTGACCCTAGTCCACTGAGAACAGTTGAAAGTAACTACTTCTCTGTTGCTCCAGCTCTCAGAAAAAAAAAAAAGCTTAGATTCTCAACTCCTTAAACTCAACTCCCCTTAGATCCTGTAGCACATTGTGTGGGTGAAGTAGCAGGTTTCCATGTAGCCAGGAAAATAGATAATTCACTGCAGAGACTCTCTTTGAAGAAACTCCTAATCAATTACAGATATGGTATTTATTTAATTAGGGACACAATGGGAGCTGCATGAGCACATCCAAGGGCAGGATTTGGCTCTTAATTTGTATTTGTCAGTAAGTAATGCATAAACAATACAGCACAAACATTTGCACTGAAGATGGACTCACTGAATTCATATCCTCCTTTGAAATGCATTTTTGTAAGCGTTTGTTCCCAATATGCCTCCTTATGTGTAAATTACCAATAGCACCAGGCAAAAGATTGTGTTTCTTTGAAGTATAATTGAGTTTTGGAATTCCCAAACATTATTGCATAAGTCATTTCTAATAATGAATATAGTCTTACTTATTTATAAAGGGCTCAGAATAGTATCCTCTGTACAGTGTGACCTCACATGCACCATACGTGCAAGGTCACACCTTGTGCCACTCACAGAAGAGGCTCTGGGGTTATGTCCCAGCAAGCATCGGCACAAATTAAGCTCTGGAATACATTCAAGAAAATAGTTTTCTGTTCATAGACAACTCATAAACTGAAAAGGAAGTGACATTGAGCTAATACAGCTTTTGTTAAGAATTAATTTATTACTGTTTTACAAAATTTAGCATTACTGTGGAATAGTAGTGTGTTGAAATTACTTTAATTTCTAGCACTACTTATGAACATTTTAAAGAGAAAATGTATTAATTCTAAATTCTCTGCTGGCCATGTGTTATAACAAGTTTGCTAATGTACTTTCCTTGTAACGGTGTAGATTTAGGGGTGTGTCTACACAACATGCACTACAGTGGCACAGGGGGGGTTCTGCCACAGTAGTAAATCCACTCCTTCAAGAGGCTGTAGCTAGGTCGTCAGAAGAATTCTCACCCTAGTGGTTGGGAGGGAGGTCATTAGAAGACTCCATGGGAGAGAGCTCTCACATCTTCAGAGTAGCACCTCTCAGAATGAAGGCCTCACGCTTTCAGAAGAACTCTTCCTCTCCCATCTCCTGCTAAGAATGTTTCTAGGTTGCCCTATCAAATCCTTGGGGTAAATTAGAAGTTTGGGTTATGCTTCAATACAGATAATCATTGACCTGCTATTTAAAAGTGTGTCTATCCTGCTGTTTGTGTATGCACTTACCTGATTTGTGTGTGCAATAACAGAAGCAAGTGCTTTTTTGTACACACAATCACACAGACACATTTGTGAAAATCAGACTCTATATGTTCAGCCTAGTTCTGTGAACATTTTAAATCAGTATATAATTAATCTGCCATTAAAATTAGTTGTTTTATTTATTATGTAACTCTGGCTTTTATTAAAATGACTTTGTGAAACTCTAATTGCACTACAGTACTATAGCATAACAGTCCCTCACATAAATACATGATTATTATGTACAGTCACTTATCTGTGAACGAGTTCTGCTACTATTTTCCTTAATTAAGGATACAAAGGGCTCCTTCATCTTTGCATATTCCCTTGCCAGGACATTGATACTCATTATTTCCTAAGTCCAAACACTGAAACTGTGTCAAGAATGCATCTATCACTAGATGGGTACTTATAGTCAGCGGAATTTTTGACTGTGTCAGCAAATTTGGCAATTTGCAATTTCTGTGTGTCTGACGTGTTTTTATTGGTGAAGATCACTTTCAAATACCAAGATCATGAGAGTGATTCCTTGGTTAGTCTCCTCAGTAGGCTAATGTAATGACAGTAATTAACAGCTTGTGATTAGCAGCCACTCCAGAAAGTGTTTGAATGTTAATTTGCTTCAACTAATATGCAGCACTTCTGTGTAATGAGATCTATGCTATAGGTTCACAGTGAAAGCAAATTATTTTCCAGCATTTAATCATACAAACGATTCTTAGTTAATCACTTGAATAGTAAACCTCAACATTTGTTTTTCTGTCATTTGATTTATTATAGGATAGGGATATTAAGTATTCTTTTTCTTTAAAGAGGGCCATATACTCTAACTAGCATTATTGCATTTCAGCTTTTGATAAACACAGTATTGTTTCTTTCCCTCACATTCTCTCTCCTCTTTGGGGTACTTCTGGTTATGTTTCAGCCTGGAACCCTTCACACCGCCTTAATTATGTTTCCTTTTAAAGAACAGCTGACATCCCCACCCACCCCAGGCATTTTCAGGTAACCCCAAACTGATATCAGTTCGAGTTCTTTTCCCATTACATCTGTGGTATTTTCTAACTTGGACTGAGCAGATGTAGGAAGAATCATCAGTACCAGTGGGAAAGAGACCCTGTGAGAGTATCACAGCAACAGAGGGGAGTACCCACATTAACAGCTTAAGCCCTAGTTGTGTGCAAGTTAATAGCATTTTGCATCAGACAGGTACTAAGAGCTGACTTGATACTCTTTGCTGTTGAAAAGTGACATAACCATTCTGCACGTGGATGATAACATTCCCCTGCTGGAGCACACCGTGTCTGCTCTGTTAGTATAAATTTCAGGCAAAAATTCTTTATTGTTCCAACTCTTTGGGCAGACGTGTCATGGACAGTCACAGATCAAGTTGTTTTCTTCTAACACTAAACAGGGACCTTTATTAGAATAAGGGCTAGTGTACTCAGCGAGTTACTGATCAGCAAGTTAGGATGGGAATCTACAGCGCACCACCTGGCCACACAGTAACATCTGATCCAATATAGATACTTCTATAAAGTAGTGAACATCCTGAAGGGTGGCTTGATGTATTATGCTTTCAAGCAACAGTACACAAAGCCTCACACAGGGCCTTTCACTGCACTGTCATTTCACTGCACTGGACATTACTGTGCAGCAGGCCGGTGTGCTGTAGAATCGCATCCTGACTTGCTGTGCAGTAACTTGCTGTGTAGCTAAGCCCTAAGTAATGCCACTCTCTCTCTCTCTCTGCTTTGTTGTAGAGCTTCTACCTAGAATATTCCCAAGATATCTGGGTTCTGGTTCGGCTCAGATTTAGGACAAAAGTAAAATTTTTGTTTGGTTTGGTTTTGATTGTTGTTGTTTTCTAAAGTGAAACCAGTTTGCCCCTCCCCATTGTAATTCAGTGTTCATCAATCTAGTTTTCTTCTCACTCAGATTTTTTGAGTTGAGGTGAATATTACACAATTTTCTTGAACACTCTGAGTTAAATTCAGCCCTGCAGTAAGTGGGTACAACATCCACTGCCTTCAGTGGGAGATGTGCCTTCTTATACAAGGTGTGAATTTTGGCCCTTAAAGTTTGAAGTATTTCTGCTTTTTGTAATTTGGGCACACGGCTAGACTTTTTCTTGAAAACCAGGATCGGAAAACCATATGGTAACAGTCTCCATTGAAGTGACAGTTCTTTTGGTTACCACCACCATTTCTGATATGCAGAAAAATGTGTTTAGATATTATGCATTGTATTTGTTTCCTTGTTCTGGACACTGACTGGCAAGATGAACACTCAGGTTTCATTCAGCAAACTGAAACCTGCCAACTGGGGGAAGGATTTTGTATCTTTTTTAGTGTCATTCACCCCGTCTGAGAAGGTGAGACTTTTTATAGTCAGCATTTTTGCAGACAGCTAAAATGAAGGAGAATTGATTCTAATCTAGTTGTAAATGGTTTATTTTTACAAGTTCCTAGTTGATGAATCCCTTAATTTCTCAGATTGTGGCATTTTTCTTCACACCGACTTCCATCCAACTCCCTAAATCTGTCTGCCTTTCTGGAGGAATGAGTACAGAGCTGGGAGTGAGGAGGTCCTGAGTTCTAATCTTGGTTTTGCCACACACTTATTCTGTTGCCCGGGGAAAGTCCATTGCCCACCTAAAGAGTGGTGATGATAATACTTTTCCACTTTCCTCACAAGGGTGCCGTGAGAGTTAATTAGTTAATATCTGTAAAATACTTTGAATGCATTATGATTGCATCAGTGTGATTATTTTTTGTCTCTCCCTCTTTATCCAAATAGTTATTTATAACATGCCTATCACTATTGTGTCAATAATTAGAGAACAAGAGAGACACTCTGTAAGAATTAGAAGCTATGTCATATTTCTGGTCACCGCCCTATTTTCTTCAATTTGCTGTCAATCATCCACAGATCCCAAACCTCATTGACTTTGTTCTGCTCAAAGAGTGCTGTTTTGCTATCCCGTCCAGTCCTGGCTCTCCTGCATTTCTCTTTTTTTGCCCCAATACCTGTATACAATATTTTGGCCTTTTATGGAAAATGACAAATGGTACTATATGTTTAATTAATCCCTTCATTAAATCCAGTTCTAAAATAAATCTTCAGGGCTGTATTTGGGCCACTCATGATTATTTCCAATTCTTTTAGAAATAAATGTTTTAAAAATACAGTTTAGCTACTGAGGGTCTTTTCATTCAGTTCATAATCTTTTTATTACAAGCATGCAGCACCATCGACTTGTAGCAGCAGTCCTCCAATGTTACCATGAGATTCACTAGTGATGTTCTGTAAATGCCAGCCAAAAATCTATCTGCAAGAACATCTGCTCAACAGTGCAAAACTGATGTAATTACCAACCATCATCTTTTATCCTCCTGCTGGGGCAACTGCTCCAAAGCATGACTTTTTGCCCTGAGCTAACAAGATCCAAAAACTAGCTCTGATGTACAAAACCTGCCACAGAAAACCAACATAGCTTCAACATAAATTATAGCAGTATCTCTCAACTACAAGAGGTAACAAATATCCAATTGACATGGGTTTTGTGGAATTATTTTAGATGTTCTGTATTACTATTTGCTTCCTTTGGGTTTTTTGTTCCTCTAAAACCCATATAAATTGTTCATAGACAAAATGTAATTTTAAAAAAAACTTACAATGCTGCTATAAAATAATTCTGTTTAAAGGTGTACTTGTGTACAAATATTTTTAATTAAAGCATCGAAAGATTGTTCCCAGATGCTCAAAATTTACTATTATTAAATTAAAAGATTTTCCTCTAAAGATATATGCCCACATACTGCACAGGTTCATGCATTGTACAGCCAATTCTGCCTCATGAGTCACACACAGGTATTCCTCATTGGAGTAAATGTGCTCCTTGTGTTAAGATAAGCAAGGTTTCTGGGGTGGGAATATACGCACGTGACATCCTGAGATCTAGAGGTGCTGTCACATACATATTATCATACTCACCCAAATGACCAAATCCTGTTCATACAAGCAACATACACACAAAAGCATACAACAATGTTGCCAGTACTCATGAGTTGATTGTAAGTCTTACATCTGCAATGGAAGTTGCACATTTGCTCCTGCCATCACTCTAAATGACCCTCATAAGCCGAGCTGCTGGCAGCCAGGATTCCCCTTCTCGGCTTTCATATTTAAAAAATAAACCAAGGTTCTAGCCCTCAGAGTTGCAGAACAAAGCTTGAAAATGTAACTGACTTGAGTGTAACCTAACAACTGGACAGCAAATCTAAAGAACACAGCATCTACTAGTATTTCAAATTTCATGATTTCAGGGTGTGGTGGCTCATGATTTTTGAATAGTTGGGGTTGGCAATACTTGTGTCAGCTATTCCTCCTGGCTACTGGAGGTTACTCTCAAATCCTAAAGCTCCTGAACAGGCAGCCAGTGCTTCCTCCTCGCTCCTCTTCTCACTGGCCCCTCACCTCCTCTGTAACTATTAGGCCATGTCTACACTACCACTTATGTTGGCAAAACTTATGTCACTCAGGGGTGTGAAAAAACATACGACATCAATTTCACCAGCATAAGAGATAGTGTGCCCAGGGCTATGTCAATGGGAGAGTGTCTCTCACCGACATAGCTACCACCGCTGGTTGGGGTAGTTTAATTATGTTGAGAGGAAAGCGCTCTCTTATCGGCATAGAGCAGCTACATGACAGATCTTATAGCAGTGCAGCTGCTGCAGCACAGCTGTGCCACTCTATGGCCTCTAGTGTAGACATGGTCTTAATGGAACACAGTGGAGCAAGACATAGGGAGGAATTAAGCATTGTTATTTTCTGGCCCTTAGCTTCAGCATGTCCCACCCCTTGGAAGAGGCTATGACATAAGGGAGACAGCACCAAAGAGGTTACAAAGAAGTCTAGGGAGAGAAAGGAAGGGGGTGGGGGGAAGATTGACCCATTGCAGGAAGATGGCAGTGGAAAGTGGTGATGGGCCCAGAGAGTTGTTTGTGGCCAGAAAAGGAGAGAATGGTGAAGACTGCAGGAGCTCGGAGAGAGAAATGGACTGCAGGAGAGGGAAGTGTAGAAAACACGGCAGGTACACATAGGGAAAGGATGGATTGTGGCTAATACACAGGACTCCTGGGTTTCACACCCAGTTCTTCCACTGATGTGCTGTGTAATCTTGAGACAGTCGTGTCACCTCCTTGCGCCTCAGTTAATTGCCCTGCATAGGCATCCAGGGTTCACATCAGGATGTGATAAGGACCCAGAATGTGCTCTCGGTTTACAAACAGCAACAGAGAAATATTGCCAATCAAAATCAAATCAGACTAGCATTTAATTATATTTAAGGGTCGTTCATGTTTAACATACAGTTGGAATATGCATCTGAATGAGGTTGCCGATATGTTTTAATGTAAACTGGATGCAAATGTTTGCAATTTATGAGCCAAAATCCTGGCCATGCACTGTTCATTGTCTGCCAGAAAATTCATGCCCAGCAGGCTGAATGTGGGGACACTTGGGCCCCCATTCAGCAGTCCATCCCTTTGCAGAAAAGTGCTTATGCATATGCTTAACTTCGAGCACATGCATAATTTAGGTCCCATTGAAGTCAATGGGACTTAACATGTGATTAAAAGTTAAGCAAGTGCTTAAGTGTTTTTCTGAATTAGTGCATGCTTATTTGCTGTGGTGTCTGCCCCAATACTGGTCACTTCCACACCCCACAGAGATTCCACGGTACACATTTTCTGCATAGCTGGAACCACACATAGCTGTTTAGAATGGTCCTTCTGTTCATGCACTTTCAGAGCACTTTCATGAGCAGAGGCCCACATGTCCTGGTTATTTATTATCCCTTGAAGAAATAATTTATGCAGAGCAACTGCACGTGGCTGCTTCTGACTAGAATAAGGGTACACATAATAAATATCTACTCCGTTTTGGGTGGGGTTTGCATACTCCATCCTCAGATGATACTAATTAGATTAACTCCATTGAAGTCAGAAGAGCTATGCTGATTTACACCAGCTGAGGGTCTTGCCTTGAGCCAGAATTTGGCCCACAGTCTGTACTCTGAATTACATGCTTATGAAGAGCTCTTTTGTGGCACCTATTAACTTCTTCATGCTGTTACCCTATCCTTTTTGTTGAACCAGTGGATATTCTTATTTCTTTGGACAGCCTCTTCCATCTCTGCTTACCTATGCTTTATCATCTGAGGAAAGATGCAGTTGCAATGACAGAACTCAGACCTGTTATGTTGTGACTAATACTGCATACAGTGCAGTACTTCCGGAAGGAAGTCTCCAGACATTGGTGCTTTGTATGCCTGATAAACAAGGGGAAGTTGCTTAGCATTTGAGATAACTTATTGTACACTTTTCATGTGGAGCTACTGCTGGGCTGTTCTGTGGTGCCAGGAGTCACTACATATAAAAGGTTGGCTAACATCTTTGAGACCTGTTACAAGACTTCTTAAAGAGCTTAAAAGAACAGTATATGGGTTAGGTATATTTTCAGTAAGCTCTTTGGAATATTTGGGTTTGAATTTGAATGAAGAAACAGCAGGAAAATAGAATCCTTAAACATTTGTCCTTTCCTATCTTACTTATTGGTTAATGAATCTGCCACTAATCATCAATGAGAGTATATTTTGATGAGTCTTTCTGATTGTTGCTTAAATTGGGATTAGAATGACCTTGGGTGGTCATTTACACAGGCCTGAAGCGAATGCCAAATGGGCAGAAAACTCTACCAATCAGAATGATTCACTTAGCAGTCATTATGCACTGGGGTTAATGACAACGAAAGGTGTAAGGTAAGGGAGAATCAGTCTATAGGTACCAGTATGTACTTTAGACAATGTGCAACCCAATTATGAACCAATGGGCTGAGTTCTCAGTGGTAAATCAGCATGCCTGACTTACCCCAGTGGCGGATGGCCCAATGGGTAACGTTTTCAAACAGTCTAAGTCACTCAGGAGACCAAAGATCATTGAAAGTCAATTGGAATAGGTCACTTAGGCACTTGGGAACTTCTACCCCACATCTCTGGCAAATTTTGTTCATGGCCTTTTCTCATTTCTTCAGCATTTCTTGGATTTATAGTTTTATTGACATACAAGTATTTTTCTGCAATTGTAGAATTACTCTAGATCATGTTACATACCTCTGAGCAGATAAGGGCTTTATGCTATCTATTTGTGCTGTTGCTCTCATGAATGAATAACTTCTGTCACATTTTCTCAGTCCCCTAGCAAGCCACTTGATACTTCCCTTTCAGTTCATTCATTCAGTTCAGTTTCATGAATAAAGCTAAAAAATAATCCGGATAGAGGAGTACATTAGAAAAGGAATTCTGAGCCTGCTTCTGTCACCGTTTGCTTGCCAGAACAGTGACATCAGTATCACTATTCTGTGCTGTGTTCTTTTCCTGGAGTGTGGGTTGCAATTGGGTGACTTGGTTCACATTTAATTATTAAGACCAAAACTGTGGGAAATTTGTCACTTGAGATAACCAACAGGATTGTATTCAAGAGAGAGGATCTGCTTCATCTCCACCTTACATCACTTCGACACTGGCTTATTTCCACTTGCTTCCCTGGAGTCGCTCCTGATTTACACCAATGTAGGTGAGATCAGAATCAGGTCACTACCTCTGATGGTTTGTGCTTTTCTCCCTGCTCACTGCCAGCCATTTGGATACCAGTCCTCTTATCTTTGTCTGATTTCATAGATTTTGTAACAGACTTGAATATTTGACATGTTCCTTGCGGTCCTGATGGTTGGGAGGTTTCTCAGACACACCCTTTTCTTTTAGGGCACTTTATTTACCTACTCATATACCCAGTTCCATCAGAAAGATCAATAGATGTTGGGCCCAATTCTGATCTTGATTATGCAAATCTAGCATAACACCAATGAAGCTCATCATATTGCAGGGATTTACACCCATGTAACTGAGAACAGAATTTGGTCCTCCAATGTCTTTTTTTTTAATTGCTAATTTTTTATAGCCCCAACACACTTTTCTTCACAGGGAGCAGAATCATGATAGTTTCATGTGCTCTTCCTCCGAGGTTGCCATGGATCCAGTTAGGGGCTAGAACTCCTTAATTGGATAGACCATATGTAGTTCATAGGCATAGGCTTACTTTGTGCTGTCAGGCTAGAGCACCAATGGCTAAATGAAGGATGAAATAATAAACCCACATGGATTCATACTGCAAGAATGTGAATCCATGGATAATCCCCTACAAATGTATACATCAGTGCTCCATTTCCCATGGTTTTTAAACTCTAAACACATGTTTTCTACTATTGCACTGAGATCTGAAGTTGTGTCTGTTTCACTAAACTCACTGCTGTTATTGGCTCCATTATCAGTAATGATAAAACTCAGGGATAAACCTTGGGAGGAAGGCTACACTTCCACTCAGTCCAAATGCTCTTCTGTGACCTTGGTTAAACCCACTGTTACAAACTACTTCTTCAGTGTTCCCCCAGAGATGCATATTGCCCCAGATAGGCAGGAATGAGACAGGCAGTCATAGGGCTTTACCCTCACAGTCCCCACCACATAGGATTTATAGAGCATGCCTTGCCTACTGCAGGGAGCAGACTGTACAATCTTGAAGTCCCCCTGTCCATTCAGGGCCTGATCTAAAGAACAATGAAAAGACTCCCATTGACTTAGTAGGCTTTGGTTCAGGCCCTGAGAACTCAGAGAGAGATTGTGGCTTCTTGAGAAAAATATCCTCAGTGCTCTGCACTATCCCCCAGTAAAGGGCTGTGTGTGCAGTTTGCACAACTTCATACAGTGCATGGTGGAATTTCTCCTGTAGATTTCCTGGTAGTCACTATATCTGCATCTAGGGTGACCAGATGTCCTGATTTTATAGGGACAGTCCCAATTTTGGCGGCTTTTTCTTATATAGGACCTATTGCCCCCCACCCCCATCCCAATTTTTTACACTTGTTATCTGGTCACCCCATCTGTATCAAATGCTGGAGCTGTTGCTCTCAGTAGCTTCTTGGGTTTTATTTGGTTTTGGAACAGTGGTGCTTGGTATTTTTTCAGTGCATCTAACTGGTTATTCCATACACTCCTAATACAGAGTACTGCACTTATATTTTATTTAAAATACAGAGCTGGTTTCAACAGTGCTTTTAGCAGTCTAACAGACGCATACAATTTTTATGGCACTCTCTATTCCTGAGATGTCTCAGGAATAAAACCAAACCATTTTCAAGAGGAAAAAAAAAGGCATATAACTGTCCTGCTTTGCTTTAATTTTAGGCTCACAAACTTCTCTTGCCATGTGTGAGTGATGTCGGTATGCATGGAAAATAAACCTCCAAGAGCAAAACTTCAGAGTATTTTAAAGAGATGTTTTATTCTCGTGCTGTGCTCATGCTGCCTGTTCTGTCAGAGACAGGTAGTAGATATGAAGATATAGAGTACCAAAGGGACTGAGGGCAGAGCTGTAGCAGAGGCTCCATGGACAACTCTGCCTGCATGGGCAAAGACAGGGAAAATGGCTGAGGAAGGCTTAGGAGAACAGCTAAGCAAAGTTCCATGCCATTGCCTCAGAAAGGTGCAGCTTGTGCTCCCCCTCTCATATCTGCTTCAGGATACTAGTGCAGGGGAAAATGGAGCCTTAGATATGTCCTTGGAACTGCTGAACGCTATTGGGCCCCTCCCCAGCTTTTCTGTCTGGCTGTTGAATGTGTGCAATCAGGGCAAAAGGGACCTGTGTCCCCTTCCACACTTAATGCCCCCATGCAGGTCATGCCAGAAGTTCACTCTACCTATAAAATTTCTATCAACCTTTTTTTTAAAATTGCTAAGTGTTGTGGAGGAGGGAATGCCCCTTGCCCTTCATTGTTCACTTTGGTGATCTCTCCACACTCCATTTTTGCCCTCTCTTGATTTTCCTCTTTCGGTTTCCCATCCTACACTGAGACACAAACAACCAATCCAAAACCACCCGCAAAATGAGTTTGTAATATAGGCCCAAAACCAAACCCACTTTAGAGTGCACTCGAGCCTAACATGGCAGAAATTCCCATGGTGCTGGAGAGTCAAGCAATGGAGATTCCACCTGACAGAACTCTGCAATGGGGTGAGAGGGAAGTATGTTGTTGAGGATGTAGGGACACAGCCAATAGGTTCCCAAACCACACAAATCCACCAGGGCAAAAATCAGTGGATGAGGGAAGCAACAGGCCAAGTTCACTATGCCCCCTCCTATCCAGAAATAGCTGGTGGCTGCTGTGTAGCACACGTTGGAGCTGCAGATTCCCTCTCATTGTTCCTGTTGTTAGCATATTTTATTGGAGCAAAGCCCTTTTACTGAGGCTTTTATCAATATAACATGGCTGAGCCCACTGTAAACTTGTGCTTGATGATATATTTGGAATAAATAACTCAATTGGTATATAAAGTAATTTAAATGCTCCACCATTTTATATTGTCTTCAGTGTTGTTTTTTGTTTCATACATAAACTCCTCATGGCAAACCTGCCAGGCAAATTGTATGAAATTTAGGCTTACCAAGAAGAGTGTGTAATAGGCAAACATCAGGGACATAGAAGGTTTGCCTACCAAGCCTTTATCAGAGGATTGCATGTGATCTGTTGGAATCAAATAAAAGCCAAGTTGAACTTTGTTCAAAACAAATCTAGTGGAACCTGATTCATTATTAAGGTTCAAAAGAGTTTGGTTAATTATTTTGTTGATATATTAAAATGTTTCAGGACCTCTTTACTACTTAGCTAATAATTAGATGTTTTTAATGTGCTTTAATAATATATGGTGCTAAAGATGCTTATTATTGTAATTGCTATTTATTACTAGTTTAAACATCTGGAAGAAGAAATATCATGGGAAAGCTGCTTATTGTGCATTTCCACATGACTGAATTCAGGAATTACTAGAAATCTTACAACAAAGTCTGTTCTTATGAGATTTCCAGATCAAAGATGTTTGGATACATTAAGTTTCAACCTCAAGAGTCTTATCCAAACAAAATCAGAACTGCTGTAGTTTCTGAGGTTTGCTCACCACTATTTGGGGAAAAACCTTTGCTGCTCAAAATTATACAGATAAGTGTATACTCACATGCGTATGCACACATACCTTCAAAATCTATATATAGATTAGATTTATAGAACACAATCCAATAATTTTTTACAATGCAGTAAAGGCACTTGCCAAGTCTCTTGAAAAACCATACATTTGGGTTTTAATAATGAAAATTTTTAATTAATAAGATCCAATTATGAACTGGATTATTTAACACAGCACAAAATCTTTTCCATGGGCCTATATATTTTCTCTTTATTTTTACCAGCCTTCTGAATTATTAATGTGGAATATAATTTCAGTTTATTTAGACTTGGTCTTTCAGAAAGCCTATGACAAGATATATCACCGAAGGCTCTTAAGCAGTCTACTCTCAAGTAGTCATGGGATAAGAAGGAAGGTCCTCTCATGAATCGGTAACTGGGCAAAAGATAGAAAATGCAAGGTAGGAATAAATGGTCAGTTTTCACAATAGAGAGAGAGAAATAGCAGGTTCCCCAAGGATCTGCACTGGAACCTGAGCCGTTCAACATATTCATAAATGATTTGGATAAAGGTGGAGACCAGTGAGGCAAAACTTTGCAGATGATACAAAGTTACTGAAGATAGTTAAGTTCAAAGCTGATTACAAAGGGATCTCACTAAACTGGGTGACAAAATGGTAGATGAAATTCAATGTTGTACACATTGGAAAAAATAATCCCAATTTATACATACAAAATGATGGGGTGTAAATTAACCATTGCCTCTCAAGGAGATCTTGGAGTCATTGTGAATAGTTCTCTGAATACATGCACTCAATGTGCAGTAGTACTTGTGGTACCGTAGAGACTAACAAATTTATTTGAGCATAAGCTTTTGTGGGCTACAGCCCACTTCATCAGATGCATGCAGTGGAAAATACAGTAGGACAAATTTATATACACAGAGAACATGAAACAATGGGTGTTACCACACATACTAAAATGAGAGTGGTTAGTCTCTAAGGTGCCACAAGTACTCCTGTTCTTTTTGCGAATACAGGCGAACACGCTGCTACTCTGAAACCTGTCAATGTGCAGTGGCACTCAAAAAAGATAACAGAATGTTAGGAGCCATTAGGAAAGGGATAGATAATAAACCAGAAAATATCACAATGTCACTATATAAATCCTTGATATGCCCGCACCTTGAATACTATGTGCAGTTCTGATCCCCCCCATGTCAACAAAGATCCATTAAAACTGAAAAAGGTGCAGAAAAGGGCATCGAAAATGCTCAGGGGTATAGAACAGCTTCCATACGAGAAGAGATTAAAAATACTGGGACTGTTCATCTTAGAAAAGAGGCCACTAAGGAGGGATATGTTAGAAGTCTATAAAACCATGAAAGGTGCACAGACAGTGAATAGGGGAGTATTATTCTCCTTCACATAACACAAGAACTAGGGGTCACCCGATGAAATTAATAGGCAGCAGGTTTAAAATAAACAAAAGGAAGTAATTCTTCACACTGTGCACAGTTAACCTGTGGAAACCATTGCCATGGGATGTTGTGAAAGCCAAAAAGTATAATTGGGTTAAAAAAATTAGATAAGTTCGTGGAGGATAGGGCCATAAATGTCTATTAGCCAAGATGATCAGGAACACAACCCCATGCTTTGGGTGTCCCTAACCCTCTGACTGCCAGAAGTTGGGACAGGATGACAGTGGATGGACCATGCAAAATTGCCCTGTTCTGTTCATTTCCGCTGAAGCATCTGGTGCCAGACACTGTCAGAGGACAGGATACTGGGCTAGATTAACCATTTGTCTGACCCAGTTTGGCCATTCTTATGTTCTTATTATGTACTTTTTTCCACCATTGTAAGAGCTGTACATTGTCTATTTGTTTCACCCTGGATTTCAGAAAGGGCAACTTAACAGTTTGGCAATGTTTACTTATTTTTGTTGGGGGGATTTTTTTGTTTGTCAGGATTGTGCTTTTGTTAGTTTGTTTTTCATGCAGAAACTAAACATAAAAACGATTCTTTTCTTCTCCTAATTGAAAAAGGGTCTTGTGGTCTGTTTGCTTGAAAGCTGCTATATTAAGTGTTGTTCTGTTCCTGGTTGTTGAGAGGCAGAGCCAGATTCAGACCTGTGATAAACAGGTGTAAAGTGACTTTGTTGATTATTTAAATGGCAATTCTCCTACTTACACCAGGTATAGATTTGACCTTTCCACTTGACAGGTACTGATGGTACACATGATTCTGGAATAATTTATTTTCTATAGATAAAAGGATGTTTTTCCCATTTGAGGTGTCACAGGACACAACTGCTGTATAAGTGTGTAACACTGAGATCATGCAGTATATTCCTAAAACTCAGATTGAAATAAAAGAGAAATAGTTCTTCTCCTTTGTGACAATTACCTCACCCTTTGAAAACACATACCCATTCCCAATGTCAGTCCTACCACTACCAGTGTCTAAAGAATACCATAGTAATTTGCTATTTGTCAGGCATCCAGTGTGTTTATGGAATTTAAGTGTGTTTTGCAAGAGAAAATGTTACAATGTGGACAAAAGAAATGTGACTTTTGGTGCATTTGAAAATTCACATGCTGGCTTGAGTGAACAATCACTGTGCTACTGACCACTCAGTAAAGCAATGCTTGGGTTTGTTTCTTATGTAGCTGAGGCCCTTTGACATCACTCTGGCAGTATAAGAGCCATGTGAAGAGACCCTCAAGTAAATGAAAATCAGGCCATATAATATTTTTAGTGACCAGCTTTTGTACTGTGTTCTGCAGGCAAGTTAAAAATTGTGTTCCCTAGCAGCTGTGCCACTGTGCTACACTGCAGCAAAAAGGACAACTGGATAGGTAGTTTTCTATTTTATTAATAATTTGAAGGTCAGAGCATCAAAATGGTAATTTCAATCAGGACCAGTCTAGTGGCTCAACAGACTAATGGAACTGTAGGTTATAGATCTTAATGCACTCAAGAGACTGTGATCTAATTCTAAGTACTGCTGGTTGGGTCAGATTGGTTGAGTTAAATCTCAGGGCGCCAGCCCATCAGGTCACTCCTGAGAGGTTGCCTCCTGCATAGGAGGCAGAAAATAGGATACAAACAAACAAACAAAAAAAGAATTGGAGACCTTGCATTGCTGAACAAGCACAAAACAGTGCAGTCAGGTTAGCACTGTCAAGACTTTGTGGAAGATATCTGCTGCTGTGCTTTAATGTAATCTCATCAAACATACTAAATTCACTGCTGGAGCCATTGCAGGTACCATCAAGTCCAAGGCAAAGGTGTTCCCTGAAAAGGGATGCGAATATACAGCAGAGACTAAAAAGAGAAGAACAGATTATAATTTCTCATTGTCATCTGATTTATTCTCCCAAAGCCAAACATTATAATGCAGATTGCAGTAAAAGCCACCTATAGATGCACAGCCTTTCCCAGGAGCAATCTGTGCAATCCAGAATAGTTTTTTTAAAAGCGAGAGAGAGAGAGAGAGAGAGACTAGTAATTATTTAATTTTATTTAAGTTTATGTGCCAAATTAGGAATTTCTGTTGACATTATAAATATATGTATTCCTTAATTATTAAAGGCTTTATAAGCACTTTAAGAGCCTATAATATACTCAAATCAGTTACTGAAGCTTTATTAATATTGGGCCAGAACAAACAATCCTTACTCAGAGCCGAATGTTGCTCTCCATTATGCTGGTGTAAATTTGAACTAACGCTATTGCAATCATTAAATTGGAGAATATGTCTGCAAGGTTCTCCTGGTGGAAATTTATCGCTAATCATTGCATACAGCAGATTTGGGGGCGGGAGGGGACGGAGGTGCCTCCCTTCAGAACAGGGATCAGGCTCAGCACAAACCCTGTGAATTGCCCAGAATCTATACAGAATCCAGCCACCTGGCGGGAGGCCATCTGTGTAGAGACGCTCTTCTTCTGAGCCAGTTCTGAGGCTCCCTTAGATTTATTCCTGTTCTATAGCAGCCCTGCTCTGATGGAGTCTGTTGACAGGGTTCCAGCAGTCTGTGGGTCTCCATTACAGAAAGATAATACAGTCTGGAGCTGCATTACCTTTCCATGCTTCGTTTCATTGGGCTGAGTACATCCCTTCATCCTGTCTCCACCTTCAGTGTACCCATTCCTCCCATTACCTCTCCCCTCCTTCTCCATGCACGCCAGGGGGAGGGAGGATTCTGCTGCCGAAGCAACTGACCATTTGTTCTATGCAGGCAAAGTGGGATCTATGTGCAGAGGGTCCCCTCCGGAGAGCCAGATGAAGGCGTGGACACTACAGGCTCCTGCCCTGGAGTTGTGTGATAACACCACAATCTCAACTTCAACAGAAAAACAAAAGCGAGTTTCTAGCCCCCTTTTTTGGTTGCAAAGAAAGTGTTGAAAATGTGACCAGAGTGTTCCTGGCAGCAATGTCGTCTGCCTGAGTCTGGAAATAGCCTGTAACAGTAGGTCTAAGAGCTGTTAACTGTCACATGCCTCTCTATAGGATGTTAACTCCAGGATCCACTGCTCACGAGGCCCTACCAACCACACCCCAACAGGGGACTCTACATGTGGCAGGAAGAGAAGCAAGCAACAGGCCTGGCTCTCCCACTGAAGCAATTACACCCTGGCTGCTGGGGTAAGTACTGGGGAGTCTCCCTTGCTGTCACTCCTGCTTCTCTGGGCAGGGACTCCAGCTGCCGCGGCTCCAGCACTGTTGGGGTGGAGCCAGGGAGACTTCGCCATGGTATGCCTAGAACCCTGGATTGCTCTGATATAAGTGTGCCTGTCATGCATAGATCAGGGCAGCCTGATGAAGCTTATAATAGCAGCAAATGACAATCTTTTGTAATTATACCGCACCCATAAATATAGAGCACTTCCATGAGGCTATGGGTATAAGTGGCAGGAAAAAACAAATAGTTGAGGCTTCAGTCCAGCAAAACCCTTAATGTGTCTCTCACATAAGCAGTAACAATGAAGTCAACGGGGCTAAGTTATGCTTGGGATAAGTAAGTCGCTGGATGGGGTTATTTTATGTAAAAAAGGAGAGGTGCTTCGGCTAGGCAAAGAGAAATTAAAGCAAGACACGAGACAGAAATATGTAGATGAAATGTGAGCAAAAGATGCTGAAAGGCATGGAACCTTCACAAATGCAGAGATAATACTGGTCCCTCCCAGTGCAAACTTGCAGCACATGATAGAATGGCCTCTGCCATTTCAGTCAAACTGTGCATAAATAGGAAATAGGGGTAACAAACTTGTACCCCTTAGAACAGGTAGATACAAACAACTGGGGGAAGGGCTGACCGACAGGAACTGGTGGGGGAGGGAGAACACAAGCAAAATGATTCGTGCCTTTCTTTTATTTACTTTTGTCCCCTGACAGGGTGTTTCTCTGTAAACATTACTACCAAACACTCTTATTCCTGTTCAAGTCAGTGTTTTATTGAAAGAATTTAAAGAGATTCTAAAACTAGTCTCTGGAAAACACGTTAGAAACCCCAGATGGGCTTCACATTTTCTTCAAAGTAGAATGAGCACCCCAGGAACTCCTGCACTGTCACCAAACACAAATCCAAACAGCATCTTTTAAAATTCATATAATTGAAAGGAGCAATGAAGACTGATGCTTAAAAGGGTCAAAGATAGTCTTTATGAAACAGTGACATAGGATGAAATACCAAAGTAAGCCTGTAGTTCTGGCACAAACCAGCAATATCAGGGCAGTGGAACATACCACATATTTCAAAATATACCATTCTGTTCATCAGACTAATTAGAGAGGCAGCCAGTAGCACCACTAGGATTCTGTCAGCATTTCCACAATAAAACCCTCTTTTCAGGAGTTTATAATGTGACTATAAAAATTAGCTTCAGGCTGAAACTTGGCATGCAATGGTTCACCCCAGCAGCAAGGGGTCTGTGCCTGTGTATTTATGTGTATGGTTTGTTGATTGTTTTTTAAATTCTAAATTTCATTACAATCAGTTTTGTCAGTTCTTAGAAGACAGTAATAAAATTAATCCATTTTTAAACTTACTTTCTTTGTCAGTTTCGTACAAAAATGGTCAATCGTTAAATGCACATATATAAAGAAATAGATATGCAGCTGTCAGGCTGGTGATACGTTCTTTATTTTAAATTAAATTGTCTGAATTACTGATGCTTGGAAAGCAAGGAACTGCACATGCATGTTGACATTCTTTCACAGGGCCTGATCCTGATTCTGTTAAGTGGGAAAACTCCCATGGACTTCAGTGGGAACATCATTGGACCCATAATGGACTGCGCTGAATAAGGGGGTTGGCATGCAGCCACAGAGCCCTTGGAGCAATTGTGCCTTATCTATATCTATATCTATATATCTATCTATATAATGCCTCCCTGTACTCCTGGAGAGTGCATCCAACAATGCACTAAGCATGTAAGAGGAGAAAGTGCCTTGGGTCCTCTCCAACTTTGCATATAACAGTATTAATGTCACCCCTTGTAAGGCCTCTATTATGGATCAAACCAAAGGCAGTATAACAATGTGCTGTGGTAAGATCTTCTTATTAATACTTCCATATTATGGATGGACACAATGTATCATGTCAAAAATCTGCTTATTATATCTGCATAGGTTGAAGCCAGTTGAATAGCAGCAGGGCTTTTATTAATTCTTGCAAATGCTTCTGTTTCAGTGTCTGCCATGATCCAGGAAGGGTACTCTGAGACTCATCACACTTATTTCCATGCACCATGAAAAACTGCAGCACACAGACAGAAGTGGAAGTATTTGGAAGGAAATCAGAAGGGATGGTAGTAAAATTGATGTCATTTCCTTCACCTCTTTTTCCTCAGTGGGACTTTCATCATTCTTCCATTTTTTAGTTTTGCTGATATTTTTCCCCTCATTTTTCCTTCTACTTTAGCATTTTAAAAGAAATTTAATTTTCTTCTCAAATTGATTATTAAACATATGCAGATCAAAAAATCAATCCCAGAAACCCAGTACGGCTCTCCCCAATAGCAGCCACCTAAGAGAAATACTCCAAAGACACATAGGGAGAAGAACAGATCATCCACAGACACTAACATATTCCCCAAATCATTCTTCAGTATAAGTGTCATGAAGAAAACGAACAATCCACTTCTAGTATTCGTCAATCAATGAACAGTTGAGGATTAAAATTAATATTATAGAGTAGAATAACCAATTATCAGCCTGGAAAAAAAAATTCCAACGTCTATTCATCATAGGTTTGTTCCTCTGGGGGTGAGTGAGGTTTGAGAAGGGGAGAGCAGCACTGAGCTTCCATGAGGCTTCCTGAGCATGGTGCTTCATTACTTCACTTTTTATACTGTGATTAAGCCAAGGGCTGATGTGCGGGCAAGAATGCTATACCCAGCACACTTCATGAAGCCCTTCAGAGCTGGCTGTGAGATCTGTTGTTTGCTCAGAGGCTTTTCTCCATCAGTGTCTGGCTCTCATGTAAAGCTGGACTTTGGACCCACGAAGCCTGGCTCCCATCCCACCCATCCCTTCAGACACCCGGGATCCAGTTCCAGTGTTTATTTTCTTTAAAAGTAAGTTTCTAGCTTTTTTTCTTGCCAAGATTTCCTCAAGACTATGAGCAACCAGTGCAAGTAAATCAACCAAGTAAACCAATGCAAACTGATCAGTAGGCTCTGAAAATCACTGATGATTTTTTCCTAAGGTTATGCTGGTTGAAGCCATCTTCCTAGCTGCCTCTTCAATCAGTTTCTTCAAAATTCAGTCATGCCTATTGCCAAGAGGGATGCAAGGCTACGAGGGCAGTAAAAGGAATTGAAAACCCTAAAGATCTCCATCCCAGCAGTTCTCAAACTGTGGGTCAGGACCCCATTTTAATGGGATCACCAGGGCTGGAGTTAGACTTGCTGGGGTCCAGGGCTGAAGCCCAAGCCTCACCGCCTGGCTTCAGCCCTCGGTGGCGGGGCTCAAGTTAAAGGCCCCCAACCTGGGGCTGAAACCCTTGGGTTTTCGCTTTGGCCCGGCTGCCCAAGGCAGTGGGGCTCGGGCAGGCTCAGGCTTCATTCCCCCCTCCGGGGGTCATGTAGTAATTTTTGTTGTTAGAAAGGGGTCATGGTGCAATGAAGTTTGAGAAGCCCTGCTGTCCACATTATTTGTATTCACTGCCCTGGCCTCTGATCTCTGGCCATCCTCACACCCACTTTCCCGGACAAACCAGAGCTTACTTCAGTGTGGGACTAGTATATTTTCTCCCATTGATGAGTACTGTACAAATTACTCCATGCTTCCAGGCAGGTCTTATGAGGTGATAAAAACCTCCAGTCAAGTTTTCCTAGATGGGGCCTTCTTTGCTCTCTGCCCTACTTTCAGCAATGCTCAGCAGCCTGCAGGATCAAGTCCTGCATTCTAAGATCTCAGGACTAAACTAGATGCTGTCACCAAGGAAGAAAAGTGACTTGATTCTTTACCAGTTTGCAAAATCTGTAAGTCGATCATGGAAACTGGAGAAGTAATTGTCCCATTTGACTTGAAAATGGCAAAGATTAAAAAACTAACTATTCCTTTGTTATAATTCGGGAATATGATTTGTGAATGTTTTCTTGCGAGTTATTGTGGTTTGCATTACCTCAGGATATAGCCGTGGCTTATAATCCCCAAACACAACATCATTGTGTTCATCTATGTAAGGTACTTATATGGCCCTCCCTTTCCATAGTATCTGAGCACCTGACAATATGCTGATCCTCAAAATACCTGTGAGGGAAGGCAGTGCTACTGGTCCTATTTTATACATGCAAAACTGAGGTCCAGGTCTGAGAAATTCTATAGCTTGCCCAAGGTCACAAAGAAAACTTGCAGTGGAGCAGAGATTGAACTTGGCACTGCTGAGTCCCAGGCTCAGACATGAAACACGGGACCAGCCTACATCTCTAAGGACCTAATCTCGATCCGGAAGAAAAGTAAAAGTTGTAAGAAAAGTAATTTTGTGCAGTTCTTCAGCCTTTGGGAAAGAACCCCATTTTCACCATTGGGAAGGGGTCAAGTTAGACTAGGAGCATTCAATAGCTGGAGAGATTCATCATGACACAATAAGAAATCATTTAATACTAGAGGAATGGACTCCATTATTAATACTTATCTGGGACAAATCTTAAACAGCTGTAAGATTAATTTATCAACAATATCCCCAGGTCTCTTAAGTAGAAAAATAAAGAAGAATGCATTCGAATGTTAGCTTTCCATGTTTTACACTTTCCATCTTAATGATACACTAGCCTGATCAATGACTTGAACAATGGGTTTGGGGAAAACAAAGAAAAAAGAAAGCAGATTTATTTGAAATCTCACTTTCCTCTTTCTGCAAAGTAGTGGTGATTTTCTAAAACTGAAACTCTGCTTCTCTGCTCTCTTGTGAGTGCACCGATTACAGCCAGCTTCGAGTGTTAAAATAGTGTAAGCATCTGACCAAAGCCAACAATAAAAGAGGAGATGCAGGTTTTTTACAGTAAGGGCATATCGCAACAGCCCTGCACTGTGGGCAATGCAGAGGTTCAGTGCCCCGAAGGAGCTCTGAGGGGGTTAGGCCTGAAGGCTCGTGGGTTGTTGGGGAGTGTGGGAGAACAATGTTATTGCCTCCACTCCCCTGTGTGCCCAGTCAATTCTGCTGGCCAGTGCAGTATGATGAGGCTGTTGGCCCCACCCCCTTTTAGATATTTGTGCCTTTTGTTGCAGATGCAAGTAGTTTTCACTTTCTCCTACATCTTCTTACCCTCTTCAGAGGGTGCCAGATAGCTGTAGGTGTTAGCTAGGTGTTGGTGAACTTCAGAGAAGTAGCTAAGAGCATCACTTGGTGTTCTTAAGATATTAGCAGCTGCACAGAAGCTTGGAATGTTGGTGAATCCCAGATAATCCGTGGGAATAGCTGAGCAGGGGAATAGAAGGCTTTTCAGAATTGCTGTTAAAGCAAGAGCAATGCAGGTAGCATGAAGGCCTTTGCTTGAATTGGAGGAACCCTCTACAGTGGGCCTCCCATGCAGTGGTGGCAGGGATTAAGGAATACAGTGTGTAAGAACTGTAAGAGAAGGGGATGACTGACCACTTCCCAAAGACATCAAAGATAAGGTGGGGTTCTGTACACTGTTGATGTGTAACATGGATTTTTCTGATTATTATTGAGAATATTTGGATTCCTAACTCAGGGCTGATAGTTTGCCATAGAAGACATTTCTCATCCAGTTGGCATATCTCTATTTTTGTACTACTTCATTTGGTAGACACTGATTCCTTTTCCTCTCCCCTAACCTTCTGCTATATTTTAAACGGCTCAAGCCCCAGCATAGCTGCCTGCACTTTACTTCTGTGATTACACAGCAGTATCCTCAATGATTTCAGCAAGAACTCACACAGCTTGGCTGAGAATTCTGCCTGGAGTGACTTCACTGGGGTTACACAGGTGTAAAGAAGGCAAAATTTAGGCCAGCATGTTAATTGTTTACTCGAGAATAGCATAGATAGCTCACACATTAGGCCAGAGTCAGAGGTTACATAAGATATAAATCAGTGCAAGTGACTACTGAAAATTGGTGTAAATTACATGCTGAGAAGGGCAGAGTTGTAGCATAACCAAAAGGGAAAGTTTCTTTTCCCATACGCCAGGTTCAAACCATTACTGAGTTTGTTCAAATCAGGCCATCACACTGCCCGAACCTAACCTGACTAGGTTGACTTATTCTTGCCTTCAACCATGTAACATACCATAAATGTCAATTTTATATCTGGGTTCTGTCTTTCGGGTGTGTCACATGAGTATGGGTGGCTTTAAAAAACCTGGAAGACTGAGTGGCTGATTTAAAAAACAAATTGTGTTGCTGTTGCTCACTAGATTCTAACAATTTTAAACGGGCCATATTTAGGGCAAATATATATATATATATATATAATTTTAATATTAATAAATAAATAATTTAATTTTAATATATTTAATATTCATACTCCTAATATTAATAATAATGTTGAATTGCTATCTTTGCCACTTGGAATGTTCCTTTGTTGTAATACTTATAGGGCACTTCTTAAAATAAAATACATATTGGTGACATGGAATCTCCTCAGAGCCAGGAGGAAATAGCATAACATGCAGCATCCCAGGAATCAGCATATCTGCTTGCCTTTGTTGAAATTTTCCATCATTGTACCATACCATATTATATTGCCCAGAAAGTTTTTATGCACCATCCCTATCAATTAATATAGATTGAACATTCCCAACTCACCACTGGAGTAAGAAGGAGCAAACTCCACTGAAGTCCGGGGAAAGTAACCTCCTTAGGCCAGCGGTGAAATTGGTCCATTGTTTTTGAACAAATATATTTTATATATATAAACTAGATACACTGACTCATAAAACTCTCCTTTTTCTGATTCTTAGTTTTCACTCTGGTGATGAGCACAAGCTAAATTATACAAAGTAATATAAATCTGATGCTATTTACGGTTAAGCTAATTGTAATACACCCTCCTGTGAATGTTAACACTTTTTGTCTCACTATACATGTAGTTACATGTATATAAATATAGGTAGATAATTTTAATCAAATGCATATTATAAAAGTTGCCTTGTGCCAAGCAGAAAGTATTTAAATATTTGGAATTGCCTCTGCTTGTAGCCGCCCTCCCCCTCCCCTGGTCTACAGGCCAATGTTATGCTAATCCTAACATTACCTTTAGTTTTCAGAGTAGCAGCCGTGTTAGTCTGTATTCGCAAAAAGAAAAGGAGTACTTGTGGCACCTTAGAGACTAACAAATTTATTACAGCATAAGCTTTCGTGAGCTACAGCTCACTTCATCATCACTGCATCACCAAATGCATCCGATGAAGTGAGCTGTAGCTCACGAAAGCTTATGCTCTAATAAATTTGTTAGTCTCTAAGGTGCCACAAGTACTCCTTTTCTTTTTGCGATTACCTTTAGTTGTCAGCCTTGCCCTGCTTTTCATGCACTTCATATGAAGGAAAGGCAAATAGATGAGAATGAGAGACAGAATCACGTAAATACCTGGAAATGTCTGAGATGAGGCACACCATAGAGAGGACAGCAACTGCCCAGTGAGCATTCAGCTTTTTCGTTTGCCTGTATTATGGAAAGTTACATGAAAGCTCCACTTTTCACTGTCTGTGCTTTGTACTGGCATCCTTTGCTTTTAAATGTATGCATCATCATTGCAAAATATCATATGAGACATTCATTGCACTAACAATAAATAATTTATTTACTTTAAAAGCTTTCCTGTATGTCATATGGGCCATTGGTAGATAGAAAAATGCTGTCCTGAAAAAAACTTGTACATAGACACCAGCATATTTTGTATAAATATTTCAAATACTCCCCCCCATACCTGCATGAAAACAGAAATGTTATAATTGCTCATTAATAAATAGATGGACAGGCAGCAAAGGGGAGGGACAAACAGCCCTATAGACGACAGATCGGTATAGATTGTTGTTAGCATGCCAGATCTTATTACAGAACAGTGGGAGGCCTTGTACACTATGTACTGACTCTATGGGGACCACCACATTTAAAACAAGATGAAAAAATGTGATTTGAAAAACCCCACATGGGCAGTCTTCAAAGGCACAGACAGGTTCTGACTGGATTAACATTTATTGACTGTTTAAGCCTGCTTTTTTGCTTCAGGACAGAGATACATGAGTTTAATTGCAGAGGCTGTTCTGCCAACTGATCACCAGAGTGGCAACCAAAGCTTTCCTAATCGGTCCTTCATTAAAGAAAAGTCTCTATTACAAAGCAAATTAAGCATGCTCTGATCTAACCTACAGGTCCAATGGTATTACAGCAAAGTTTAAGCTGTTAGAGCACTGAAAAACTTATTAAGCTTTAGCGCTGAGATAGCACTTTTGTATTGATTTTACAATACACAGGTATTATGATTTATGGAGTGCTAGTGTCACTCTAACAAGCTGAAGGACACACAATATCATCTCCAACATCATTAAAATTCAGAAGCCTCTAGAACTAACTCATCAACCACTGTACATTGTCACACACTCTAGATCTATATTATAGTTTTGAAATGCACTAAGCTTTTGGGGTAGTTGTCTCTTTGGATAGTTTAAACAAAAACAAAAAACCGATCAAACTTCCCATATGTGTTAAATATTAACTAGCTAATTACCTATGCCTAACATAATAGCACTGAACACCATTATTTAATACTGACCATAAAAATCAAAATGGCATTTACACCCTTCCTGTGTTACCTGTGTGTATAGATGAATAATAGTGCATTAGTTCAGATTGATTCTGCTTGAAAATAAAACCTCTTATTTCAATTGAAAAGAGCTAAATAAGAACATCATGTTATTTTATCTCACTCCATATCAGACTTGGATGAAATAATAGGTTCATAAGTCTCCTTCCTGTCACAGTCTGAAAATACCATCACCTGCCAACCCTTCCAAAGTGAACTTCTCACTTCCTTTTCCCAGGAAAAAGTCTACATGTCAATATAATGATATTCAATATACATGTCTTAAAAATGAAAGAGAGGGGACAGGAAATGAGAGAAAACAGCCTGATATAAACAAAATACAGAAAGGGTATGAGGATATTTTAGACTTGTTCACACAGCATTTGTTAAATCAAAGCCAATCTTGCAACAAATTCTGCTTTGCTTCACCTTGTAAGAGTTGTGATGCAATCTTCTAACTCCTGCAAATAACTCCAGTCTGGGACTGCACCCAGTGTAGATACCCAATTTCTCTCCCTCACTCTCACTATTTCTCCTTTGCACTCTCCCTCTCTGGCCACATACTGTATACTGTAAATAATCATGAGCAAATTGTATAAATAGTTCTGTGATACACTGGAGACCCCTATTGGTCAGACAGTGAAAACAACAGTATGAGCAGTTAAATGATTAAACTGCTCATATCTACTGATGCTTTGCACTTTTTGTGTACTGTAGCACTGAAAGCAACATTACTTTGCTATTTTGATGTGTAATATATACCCAGTTTTGCACAATATGTAATTGTTGATTTAGCAAACTTTTTGACTGAAAGAAGTATTGGCCAGTATACGTGTCAAAAAATAGCTAAATCAAAATGCGGTGTTCCAAAACGTCACTGCAGTCAGGAGATTTCAAGAGCTATATTAAACACAGCTAAATGCAGTACTGTCATTATACAGTTACTGTAGGTATTAACCAGGATTACTATGACATCCCAACACGGGCTCAGTGCTGCAGCCATATGAGTAGGGGCTGCAGGACTGAGCTTTGCTGCCAGAGCGCAAAAATCATAGCTTTGACACTGATATTTATTGAAGAACTATATAGGTCTGTGACTTGTGTTACTTCAAAATAAATAGACGTTAAACATCAGTATGAACTGTGGATTACACTTCAGCAAAACTTTAAGATACAATTGAAATCTAAATATTCACCAACGACTGTATTCTGCCACCCTGTCTCACAGTGAGTAGTTCTTTACTGTGCAAGGAGTTCCTTTGGCATCCATGAGAATTCAAAAAGGCTAAGGTATAAGTCAGTGTGAATAAGGTCATCAGAATTGGGATGCAAGTGATTTTGTATGTGATGACTTTGCATCACATAATCTTAAATGAGAGGAGGTGGCAGGAGGTGTGGGGAAGAAGAGACAGAAACTTAAACCATACTATAGAGGGAATTCTCTAAAAAGTTTCCTCCCTCTTTTTAGGTGCTTGCCACTCTATTGATCAGAGTAATATTAG